>NC_081222.1:537500-580000 GCF_902713425.1 Acipenser ruthenus
GCCAGCCATGCCCTGCTCTGCCCTGCTCTGCACAGGACCAATCAAGTTCACGCCACCACCACGTAAAAAAAAAAAAAAAAATTATTCAAGTAATAGCGCCAGCCCTGCCCTGCTCTGCCCTGCTCTGCACAGGACCAATCAAGTTCACACCACCACCACGTAAAAAAAAAAAAAAAAATTATTCAAGTAATAGCGCCAGCCCTGCCCTACTAGCACAGGACCAATCAAGTTCACGCCACCACCACGTAAAAAAAAAAAAAAAAATTATTCAAGTAATAGCGCCAGCCCTGCCCTACTATGCACAGGACCAATCAAGTTCACGCCACCACCACGTAAAAAAAAAAAAAAAAATTATTCAAGTAATAGCGCCAGCCCTGCCCTGCTCTGCCCTGCTCTGCACAGGACCAATCAAGTTCACGCCACCACCACGTAAAAAAAAAATAAATAAATTATTCAAGTAATAGCGCCAGCCCTGCCCTGCTCTGCACAGGACCAATCAAGTTCACGCCAACACCACGTGAAAAAAAAAAAAAAAAAAAAAAAAAATATTCAAGTAATAACGCCAGCCCTGCCCTGCTCTGCCCTGCTCTGCACAGGACCAATCAAGTTCACGCCACCACCACGTAAAAAAAAAAAAAAAAAAATTATTCAAGTAATAGCGCCAGCCCTGCCCTGCTCTGCACAGGACCAATCAAGTTCACGCCACCACCACGTAAAAAAAAAAAAAATTATTCAAGTAATAGCGCCAGCCCTGCCCTGCTCTGCCCTGCTCTGCACAGGACCAATCAAGTTCACGCCACCACCACGTAAAAAAAAAATAAATAAATTATTCAAGTAATAGCGCCAGCCCTGCCCTGCTCTGCACAGGACCAATCAAGTTCACGCCACCACCACGTAAAAAAAAAAAAAAAAATTATTCAAGTAATAGCGCCAGCCCTGCCCTGCTCTGCACAGGACCAATCAAGTTCACGCCACCACCACGTAAAAAAAAAAAAAATTATTCAAGTAATAGCGCCAGCCCTGCCCTGCTCTGCCCTGCTCTGCACAGGACCAATCAAGTTCACGCCACCACCACGTAAAAAAAAAAAAAAAAAAAATTATTCAAGTAATAGCGCCAGCCCTGCCCTGCTCTGCACAGGACCAATCAAGTTCACGCCACCACCACGTAAAAAAAAAAAAAAAATTATTCAAGTAATAGCGCCAGCCCTGCCCTGACCTGCCCTACTCTGCACAGGACCAATCAAGTTCACGCCACCACCACGTAAAAAAAAAAAAAAAAAAAAAAAATTATTCAAGTAATAGCGCCAGCCATGCCCTGCTCTGCCCTGCTCTGCACAGAACCAATCAAGTTCACGCCACCACCACGTAAAAAAAAAAAAAAAAAAAAAAATATTCAAGTAATAGCGCCAGCCCTGCCCTGCTCTGCCCTGCTCTGCACAGGACCAATCAAGTTCACGCCACCACCACGTAAAAAAAAAAAAAAAAAAAAAAAATTATTCAAGTAATAGCGCCAGCCCTGCCCTGCTCTGCACAGGACCAATGATGTTCACGCCACCACCACGTAAAAAAAAATAAATAATTTTCAATTAATAACGCCAGCCCTGCTCTGCTGTGCCCTACTCTGCACAGGACCAATCAAGTTCACGCCACCACCACGTAAAAAAAAAAAAAAAAATTATTCAAGTAATAGCGCCAGCCATGCCCTGCTCTGCCCTGCTCTGCACAGGACCAATCAAGTTCACGCCACCACCACGTAAAAAAAAAAAAAAAAAATTATTCAAGTAATAGCGCCAGCCCTGCCCTGCTCTGCCCTGCTCTGCACAGGACCAATCAAGTTCACACCACCACCACGTAAAAAAAAAAAAAAAATTATTCAAGTAATAGCGCCAGCCCTGCCCTACTAGCACAGGACCAATCAAGTTCACGCCACCACCACGTAAAAAAAAAAAAAAAAATTATTCAAGTAATAGCGCCAGCCCTGCCCTACTATGCACAGGACCAATCAAGTTCACGCCACCACCACGTAAAAAAAAAAAAAAAAATTATTCAAGTAATAGCGCCAGCCCTGCCCTGCTCTGCCCTGCTCTGCACAGGACCAATCAAGTTCACGCCACCACCACGTAAAAAAAAAATAAATAAATTATTCAAGTAATAGCGCCAGCCCTGCCCTGCTCTGCACAGGACCAATCAAGTTCACGCCACCACCACGTAAAAAAAAAAAAAAAAAAAAAAAAAATATTCAAGTAATAACGCCAGCCCTGCCCTGCTCTGCCCTGCTCTGCACAGGACCAATCAAGTTCACGCCACCACCACGTAAAAAAAAAAAAAAAAAAAAAAATTATTCAAGTAATAGCTCCAGCCATGCCCTGCTCTGCACAGGACCAATCAAGTTCACGCCACCACCACGTAAAAAAAAAAAAAATAAATAAATAAATATTCAATTAATAGCGCCAGCCCTGCCCTGCTCTGCACAGGACCAATCAAGTTCACGCCACCACCACGTAAAAAAAAAAATAAAATAAAAAAATATTCAAGTAATAACGCCAGCCCTGCCCTGCTCTGCCCTGCTCTGCACAGGACCAATCAAGTTCACGCCACCACCACGTACAAATAAAAAAAAAAAAAGAAATTATTCAATTAATAGCGCCAGCCCTGCCCTGCTCTGCACAGGACCAATCAAGTTCACGCCACCACCACGTAAAAAATAAATAAATAAAAAATATTCAAGTAATAGCACCAGCCCTGCCCTGCTCTGCCCTGCTCTGCACAGGACCAATCAAGTTCACGCCACCACCACGTAAAAAAAAAAAAAAAAAAATTATTGAAGTAATAGCGCCAGCCCTGCCCTGCTCGCCCTGCTCTGCACAGGACCAATCAAGTTCACGCCACCACCACGTAAAAAAAAAAAAAAAAAAAATATTCAAGTAATAGCACCAGCCCTGCCCTGCTCTACCCTGCTCTGCACAGGACCAATCAAGTTCACGCCACCACCACGTAAAAAAAAAAAAAAAAATTATTGAAGTAATAGCGCCAGCCCTGCCCTTCTCGCCCTGCTCTGCACAGGACCAATCAAGTTCACGCCACCACCACGTAAAAAAAAAAAAAAAAAAAAAAAAATTATTCAATTAATAGCGCCAGCCCTGCCCTGCTCTGCCCTGCTCTGCACAGGACCAATCAAGTTCACGCCACCACCACGTAAAAAAAAAAAAAATAAATAAATTATTCAAGTAATAGCGCCAGCCCTGCTCTGCTCTGCACAGGACAAATCAAGTTCACGCCACCACCACGTAAAAAAAAAAAAAAAAAAAAAAATTATTCAATTAATAGTGCCAGCCCTGCCCTGATCTGCACAGGACCAATCAAGTTCACGCCACCACCACGTAAAAAAAAAAAAAAAAAAAAAATTATTCAAGTAATAGCACCAGCCCTGCCCTGCTCTGCCCTGCTCTGCCCTGCTCTGCACAGGACCAATCAAGTTCACGCCACCACCACGTAAAAAAAAAAATTATTCAATTAATAGCGCCAGCCCTACCCTGCTCTGCCCTGCTCTGCACCGGATCAATCAAGTTCACGCCACCACCACGTAAAAAAAAAAAAAAAAAAAAAAAATATTCAAGTAATAGCGCCAGCCCTGCCCTGCTCTGCACAGGACCAATCAAGTTCACGCCACCACCACGAAAAAAAAAACAAAAAAAAAATTATTCAAGTAATAGCGCCAGCCCTGCCCTGCTCTGCAAAGGACCAATCAAGTTCACGCCACCACCACGTTAAAAAAAAAAAAAAAAAATATTGAAGTTATAGCGCCAGCCCTGCCCTGCTCTGCACAGGACCTATCAAGTTCACGCCACCACCACGTAAAAAAAAAAAAAAAAAAAAATTATTCAAGTAATAGCACCAGCCCTGCCCTGCTCTGCCCTGCTCTGCACAGGACCAATCAAGTTCACGCCACCACCACGTAAAAAAAAAAAAAAAAAATATTCAATTAATAGCGCCAGCCCTGCCCTGCTCTGCACAGGACCAGTCAAGTTCACGCCACCACCACGTAAAAAAAAAAAAAAAAAAAATTATTCAATTAATAGCGCCAGCCCTGCCCTGCTCTGCACAGGACCAATCAAGTTCACGCCACCACCACGTAAAAAAAAAAATAAATAAAAAAATAATTCAAGTAATAGGGCCAGCCCTGCCCTGCTCTGCACAGGACCAATCAAGTTCACGCCACCACCACGTAAAAAAAAAAAAAAAAAAAAAATTATTCAAGTAATAGCGCCAGCCCTGCCCTGCTCTGCACAGGACCAATCAAGTTCACGCCACCACCACGTAAAAAAAAAAAAAAAAAATATTCAATTAATAGCGCCAGCCCTACCCTACTCTGCACAGGACCAATCAAGTTCACGCCACCACCACGTAAAAAAAAAAAAAAAATTATTCAATTAATAGCGCCAGCCCTGCCCTGCTCTGCACAGGACCAATCAAGTTCACGCCACCACCACGTAAAAAAAAAAATAATAATTATTCAAGTAATAGCGCCAGCCCTGCCCTGCTCTGCACAGGACCAATCAAGTTCACGCCACCACCACGTAAAAAAAAAAAAAAAAAATTATTCAATTAATAGCGCCAGCCCTGCCCTGCTCTGCACAGGACCAATCAAGTTCACGCCACCACCACGTAAAAAAAAAAAAAAAAAAAAAATTATTCAACTAATAGCGAAAGCCCTGCCCTGCTCTGCACAGGACCAATCAAGTTCACGCCACCACCACGTTAAAAAAAAAAAAAAAAAATATTGAAGTTATAGCGCCAGCCCTGCCCTGCTCTGCACAGGACCAATCAAGTTCACGCCACCACCACGTAAAAAAAAAAAAAAAAAAAAATGATTCAACTAATAGCGCCAGCCCTGCCCTGCTCTGCACAGGACCAATCAAGTTCACGCCACCACCACGAAAAAAAAAAAAAAAAAAATTATTCAAGTAATAGCGCCAGCCCTGCCCTGCTCTGCACAGGACCAATCAGGTTCACGCCACCACCACGAAAAAAAAAAAAAAAAAAATTATTCAAGTAATAGCGCCAGCCCTGCCCTGCTCTGCACAGGACCAATCAAGTTCACGCCACCACCACGTTAAAAAAAAATAAATAAAAATATTGAAGTTATAGCGCCAGCCCTGCCCTGCTCTGCACAGGACCAATCAAGTTCACGCCACCACCACGTAAAAAAAAAAAAAAAAAAAAATTATTCAAGTAATAGCGCCAGCCCTGCCCTGCTCTGCACAGGACCAATCAAGTTCACGCCACCACCACGTAAAAAAAAAAAAAAAAAAATATTCAATTAATAGCGCCAGCCCTGCCCTGCTCTGCACAGGACCAGTCAAGTTCACGCCACCACCACGTAAAAAAAAAAAAAAAAAAAAAATTATTCAATTAATAGCGCCAGCCCTGCCCTGCTCTGCACAGGACCAATCAAGTTCACGCCACCACCACGTAAAAAAAAAAATAAATAAAAAAATAATTCAAGTAATAGGGCCAGCCCTGCCCTGCTCTGCACAGGACCAATCAAGTTCACGCCACCACCACGTAAAAAAAAAAAAAAAAAAAAATTATTCAATTAATAGCGCCAGCCCTGCCCTGCTCTGCACAGGACCAATCAAGTTCACGCCACCACCACGTAAAAAAAAAAAAAAAAAAAAAATTATTCAAGTAATAGCGCCAGCCCTGCCCTGCTCTGCACAGGACCAATCAAGTTCACGCCACCACCACGTAAGAAAAAAAAAAAAAAAAATATTCAATTAATAGCGCCAGCCCTACCCTGCTCTGCACAGGACCAATCAAGTTCACGCCACCACCACGTAAAAAAAAAAAAAAAATTATTCAATTAATAGCGCCAGCCCTGCCCTGCTCTGCACAGGACCAATCAAGTTCACGCCACCACCACGTAAAAAAAAAAAAAAAAATTATTCAAGTAATAGCGCCAGCCCTGCCCTGCTCTGCACAGGACCAATCAAGTTCACGCCACCACCACGTAAAAAAAAAAAAAAAAAATTATTCAATTAATAGCGCCAGCCCTGCCCTGCTCTGCACAGGACCAATCAAGTTCACGCCACCACCACGTAAAAAAAAAAAAAAAAAAAAATTATTCAACTAATAGCGAAAGCCCTGCCCTGCTCTGCACAGGACCAATCAAGTTCACGCCACCACCACGTAAAAAAAAAAAAAAAAAATTAATCAATTAATAGCGCCAGCCCTGCCCTGCTCTGCACAGGACCAATCAAGTTCACGCCACCACCACGTAAAAAAAAAAAAAAAAAAAATTATTCAAGTAATAGCACCAGCCCTGCCCTGCTCTGCCCTGCTCTGCACAGGACCAATCAAGTTCACGCCACCACCACGTAAAAAAAAAAATTATTCAATTAATAGCGCCAGCCCTACCCTGCTCTGCCCTGCTCTGCTCCGGATCAATCAAGTTCACGCCACCACCACGTAAAAAAAAAAAAAAAAAAAAAATATTCAAGTAATAGCGCCAGCCCTGCCCTGCTCTGCACAGGACCAATCAAGTTCACGCCACCACCACGAAAAAAAAAAAAAAAAAAAATTATTCAAGTAATAGCGCCAGCCCTGCCCTACTCTGCACAGGACCAATCAAGTTCACGCCACCACCACGTTAAAAAAAAATAAATAAAAATATTGAAGTTATAGCGCCAGCCCTGCCCTGCTCTGCACAGGACCAATCAAGTTCACGCCACCACCACGTAAAAAAAAAAAAAAAAAAAAATTATTCAAGTAATAGCGCCAGCCCTGCCCTGCTCTGCACAGGACCAATCAAGTTCACGCCACCACCACGTAAAAAAAAAAAAAAAAAAAAATATTCAATTAATAGCGCCAGCCCTGCCCTGCTCTGCACAGGACCAGTCAAGTTCACGCCACCACCACGTAAAAAAAAAAAAAAAAAAAATTATTCAATTAATAGCGCCAGCCCTGCCCTGCTCTGCACAGGACCAATCAAGTTCACGCCACCACCACGTAAAAAAAAAAATAAATAAAAAAATAATTCAAGTAATAGGGCCAGCCCTGCCCTGCTCTGCACAGGACCAATCAAGTTCACGCCACCACCACGTAAAAAAAAAAAAAAAAAAAAATTATTCAATTAATAGCGCCAGCCCTGCCCTGCTGCACAGGACCAATCAAGTTCACGCCACCACCACGTAAAAAAAAAAAAAAAAAAAATTATTCAAGTAATAGCGCCAGCCCTGCCCTGCTCTGCACAGGACCAAACAAGTTCACGCCACCACCACGTAAAAAAAAAAAAAAAAAAAATATTCAATTAATAGCGCCAGCCCTACCCTGCTCTGCACAGGACCAATCAAGTTCACGCCACCACCACATAAAAAAAAAAAAAAATTATTCAATTAATAGCGCCAGCCCTGCCCTGCTCTGCACAGGACCAATCAAGTTCACGCCACCACCACGTAAAAAAAAAAAAAAAAATTATTCAAGTAATAGCGCCAGCCCTGCCCTGCTCTGCACAGGACCAATCAAGTTCACGCCACCACCACGTAAAAAAAAAAAAAAAAAAAATTCAATTAATAGCGCCAGCCCTACCCTGCTCTGCACAGGACCAATCAAGTTCACGCCACCACCACGTAAAAAAAAAAAAAATAAATAAAAAAAAATATTCAAGTAATAGCGCCAGCCCTGCCCTGCTCTGCACAGGACCAATCAAGTTCACGCCACCACCACGTAAAAAAAAAAAAAAAAAAAAAAATTATTCAAGTAATAGCGAAAGCCCTGCCCTGCTCTGCACAGGACCAATCAAGTTCACGCCACCACCACGTAAAAAAAAAATAAATAATAATTATTCAAGTAATAGCACCAGCCCTGCCCTGCTCTGCACAGGACCAATCAAGTTCACGCCACCACCACGTAAAAAAAAAAATAAAAAATATTCAATTAATAGCGCCAGCCCTACCCTGCTCTGCACAGGACCAATCAAGTTCACGCCACCACCACGTAAAAAAAAAAAAAAATTATTCAATTAATAGCGCCAGCCCTGCCCTGCTCTGCACAGGACCAATCAAGTTCACGCCACCACCACGTAAAAAAAAAAAAAAAAAATTATTCAAGTAATAGCGCCAGCACTGCCCTGCTCTGCACAGGACCAATCAAGTTCACGCCACCACCACGTAAAAAAAAAAAAAAAAATTATTCAATTAATAGCGCCAGCCCTGCCCTGCTCTGCACAGGACCAATCAAGTTCACGCCACCACCACGTAAAAAAAAAAAAAAAATTATTCAATTAATAGCGCCAGCCCTGCCCTGCTCTGCACAGGACCAATCAAGTTCACGCCACCACCACGTAAAAAAAAAAAAAAAAATTATTCAAGTAATAGCGCCAGCCCTGCCCTGCTCTGCACAGGACCAATCAAGTTCACGCCACCACCACGTAAAAAAAAAAAAAAAAAATTATTCAATTAATAGCGCCAGCCCTGCCCTGCTCTGCACAGGACCAATCAAGTTCACGCCACCACCACGTAAAAAAAAAAAAAAAAAAAAAATTATTCAACTAATAGCGAAAGCCCTGCCCTGCTCTGCACAGGACCAATCAAGTTCACGCCACCACCACGTAAAAAAAAAAAAAAAAAAATTATTCAATTAATAGCGCCAGCCCTGCCCTGCTCTGCACAGGACCAATCAAGTTCACGCCACCACCACGTAAAAAAAAAAAAAAAAAAAAATTATTCAAGTAATAGCACCAGCCCTGCCCTGCTCTGCCCTGCTCTGCACAGGACCAATCAAGTTCACGCCACCACCACGTAAAAAAAAAAATTATTCAATTAATAGCGCCAGCCCTACCCTGCTCTGCCCTGCTCTGCACCGGATCAATCAAGTTCACGCCACCACCACGTAAAAAAAAAAAAAAAAAAAAAATATTCAAGTAATAGCGGCAGCCCTGCCCTGCTCTGCACAGGACCAATCAAGTTCACGCCACCACCACGAAAAAAAAAAAAAAAAAAAATTATTCAAGTAATAGCGCCAGCCCTGCCCTGCTCTGCACAGGACCAATCAAGTTCACGCCACCACCACGTTAAAAAAAAATAAATAAAAATATTGAAGTTATAGCGCCAGCCCTGCCCTGCTCTGCACAGGACCAATCAAGTTCACGCCACCACCACGTAAAAAAAAAAAAAAAAAAAATTATTCAAGTAATAGCGCCAGCCCTGCCCTGCTCTGCACAGGACCAATCAAGTTCACGCCACCACCACGTAAAAAAAAAAAAAAAAAAAATATTCAATTAATAGCGCCAGCCCTGCCCTGCTCTGCACAGGACCAGTCAAGTTCACTCCACCACCACGTAAAAAAAAAAAAAAAAAAAAATTATTCAATTAATAGCGCCAGCCCTGCCCTGCTCTGCACAGGACCAATCAAGTTCACGCCACCACCACGTAAAAAAAAAAATAAATAAAAAAATAATTCAAGTAATAGGGCCAGCCCTGCCCTGCTCTGCACAGGACCAATCAAGTTCACGCCACCACCACGTAAAAAAAAAAAAAAAAAAAAATTATTCAATTAATAGCGCCAGCCCTGCCCTGCTGCACAGGACCAATCAAGTTCACGCCACCACCACGTAAAAAAAAAAAAAAAAAAAAATTATTCAAGTAATAGCGCCAGCCCTGCCCTGCTCTGCACAGGACCAATCAAGTTCACGCCACCACCACGTAAAAAAAAAAAAAAAAAAAATTATTCAATTAATAGCGCCAGCCCTACCCTGCTCTGCCCTGCTCTGCACCGGATCAATCAAGTTCACGCCACCACCACGTAAAAAAAAAAAAAAAAAAAAAATATTCAAGTAATAGCGGCAGCCCTGCCCTGCTCTGCACAGGACCAATCAAGTTCACGCCACCACCACGAAAAAAAAAAAAAAAAAAAATTATTCAAGTAATAGCGCCAGCCCTGCCCTGCTCTGCACAGGACCAATCAAGTTCACGCCACCACCACGTTAAAAAAAAATAAATAAAAATATTGAAGTTATAGCGCCAGCCCTGCCCTGCTCTGCACAGGACCAATCAAGTTCACGCCACCACCACGTAAAAAAAAAAAAAAAAAAAAATTATTCAAGTAATAGCGCCAGCCCTGCCCTGCTCTGCACAGGACCAATCAAGTTCACGCCACCACCACGTAAAAAAAAAAAAAAAAAAATATTCAATTAATAGCGCCAGCCCTGCCCTGCTCTGCACAGGACCAGTCAAGTTCACTCCACCACCACGTAAAAAAAAAAAAAAAAAAAATTATTCAATTAATAGCGCCAGCCCTGCCCTGCTCTGCACAGGACCAATCAAGTTCACGCCACCACCACGTAAAAAAAAAAATAAATAAAAAAATAATTCAAGTAATAGGGCCAGCCCTGCCCTGCTCTGCACAGGACCAATCAAGTTCACGCCACCACCACGTAAAAAAAAAAAAAAAAAAAATTATTCAATTAATAGCGCCAGCCCTGCCCTGCTGCACAGGACCAATCAAGTTCACGCCACCACCACGTAAAAAAAAAAAAAAAAAAAAATTATTCAAGTAATAGCGCCAGCCCTGCCCTGCTCTGCACAGGACCAATCAAGTTCACGCCACCACCACGTAAAAAAAAAAAAAAAAAAAATATTCAATTAATAGCGCCAGCCCTACCCTGCTCTGCACAGGACCAATCAAGTTCACGCCACCACCACATAAAAAAAAAAAAAAATTATTCAATTAATAGCGCCAGCCCTGCCCTGCTCTGCACAGGACCAATCAAGTTCACGCCACCACCACGTAAAAAAAAAAAAAAAAATTATTCAAGTAATAGCGCCAGCCCTGCCCTGCTCTGCACAGGACCAATCAAGTTCACGCCACCACCACGTAAAAAAAAAAAAAAAAAATTATTCAATTAATAGCGCCAGCTCTGCACAGGACCAATCAAGTTCACGCCACCACCACGTAAAAAAAAATAAAAAAATTATTCAAGTAATAGCGCCAGCCCTGCCCTGCTCTGCACAGGACCAATCAAGTTCACGCCACCACCACGTAAAAAAAAAAAAAAAAAAAAATTATTCACTTAATAGCGCCAGCCCTGCGCTGCTCTGCACAGGACCAATCAAGTTCACGCCACCACCACGTAAAAAAAAAATAAATAAAAAAATTATTCAAGTAATAGCGCCAGCCCTGCCCTGCTCTGCACAGGACCAATCAAGTTCACGCCACCACCACGTAAAAAAAAAAAAAAAAAAAATATTCAATTAATAGCGCAAGCCCTACCCTGCTCTGCACAGGACCAATCAAGTTCACGCCACCACCACGTAAAAAAAAAAAAAAAATTATTCAATTAATAGCGCCAGCCCTGCCCTGCTCTGCACAGGACCAATCAAGTTCACGCCACCACCACGTAAAAAAAAAAAAAAAATTATTCAAGTAATAGCGCCAGCCCTGCCCTGCTCTGCACAGGACCAATCAAGTTCACGCCACCACCACGTAAAAAAAAAAAAAAAAAATTATTCAATTAATAGCGCCAGCCCTGCCCTGCTCTGCACAGGACCAATCAAGTTCACGCCACCACCACTTAAAAAAAAAAAAAAAAAAAAAATTATTCAAGTAATAGCGCCAGCCCTGCCCTGCTCTGCACAGGACCAATCAAGTTCACGCCACGACCACGTAAAAAAAAAAAAAAAAAATATTCAATTAATAGCGCCAGCCCTACCCTGCTCTGCACAGGACCAATCAAGTTCACGCCACCACCACGTAAAAAAAAAAAAAAAAATTATTCAAGTAATAGCGCCAGCCCTGCCCTGCTCTGCACAGGACCAGTCAAGTTCACGCCACCACCACGTAAAAAAAATAAAAAAAATAAAAAAAAATATTCAAGTAATAGCGCCAGCCCTGCCCTGCTCTGCACAGGACCAATCAAGTTCACGCCACCACCACGTAAAAAAAAAAAAAAAAAAAAAATTATTCAAGTAATAGCGAAAGCCCTGCCCTGCTCTGCACAGGACCAATCAAGTTCACGCCACCACCACGTAAAAAAAAAAATAAATAATAATTATTCAAGTAATAGCACCAGCCCTGCCCTGCTCTGCACAGGACCAATCAAGTTCACGCCACCACCACGTAAAAAAAAAAAAAAAAAAATATTCAATTAATAGCGCCAGCCCTACCCTGCTCTGCACAGGACCAATCAAGTTCACGCCACCACCACGTAAAAAAAAAAAAAAAATTATTCAATTAATAGCGCCAGCCCTGCCCTGCTCTGCACAGGACCAATCAAGTTCACGCCACCACCACGTAAAAAAAAAAAAAAAATTATTCAATTAATAGCGCCAGCCCTGCCCTGCTCTGCACAGGACCAATCAAGTTCACGCCACCACCACGTAAAAAAAAAAAAAAAAAAAATTATTCAAGTAATAGCGCCAGCCCTGCCCTGCTCTGCACAGGACCAATCAAGTTCACGCCACCACCACGTAAAAAAAAAAAAAAAAAAATATTCAATTAATAGCGCCAGCCCTACCCTGCTCTGCACAGGACCAATCAAGTTCACGCCACCACCACGTAAAAAAATAAATAAAAAATTATTCAAGTAATAGCGCCAGCCCTGCCCTGCTCTGCACAGGACCAGTCAAGTTCACGCCACCACCACGTAAAAAAAATAAAAAATATAAAAAAAAATATTCAAGTAATAGCGCCAGCCCTGCCCTGCTCTGCACAGGACCAATCAAGTTCACGCCACCACCAAGTAAAAAAAAAAAAAAAAAAAAAAAAATTATTCAAGTAATAGCGAAAGCCCTGCCCTGCTCTGCACAAGACCAATCAAGTTCACGCCACCACCACGTAAAAAAAAAAAATAATAATAATTATTCAAGTAATAGCACCAGCCCTGCCCTGCTCTGCACAGGACCAATCAAGTTCACGCCACCACCACGTAAAAAAAAAAAAAAAAAAATTATTCAAGTAATAGCGCCAGCCCTGCCCTGCTCTGCACAGGACCAATCAAGTTCACGCCACCACCACGTAAAAAAAATAAATAAAAAAAAAAAAATTATTCAAGTAATAGCGCCAGCCCTGCCCTGCTCTGCACAGGACCAATCAAGTTCACGCCACCACCACGTAAAAAAAAAAAAAAATTATTCAAGTAATAGCGCCAGCCCTGCCCTGCTCTGCACAGGAGAAATCAAGTTCACGCCACCACCACGTAAAAAAAAAAAAAAATTATTCTAGTAATAGCGCCAGCCCTGCCCTGCTCTGCACAGGACCAATCAAGTTCACGCCACCACCACGTTAAAAAAAAAAAAAAAAAAAATTATTCTAGTAATAGCGCCAGCCCTGCCCTGCTCTGCACAGGACCAATCAAGTTCACGCCACCACCACGTAAAAAAAAAAAAAAAAAAAAATTATTCAAGTAATAGCGCCAGCCATGCCCTGCTCTGCCCTGCTCTGCACAGGACCAATCAAGTTCACGCCACCACCACGTAAAAAAAAAAAAATAAATAAATTATTCAAGTAATAGCGCCAGCCCTGCCCTGCTCTGCACAGGACCAATCAAGTTCACGCCACCACAAAGTAAAAAAAAAAAAAAAAAAAATTCAAGTAATAGCGCCAGCCCTGCCCTGCTCTGCACAGGACCAATCAAGTTCACACCACCACCACGTAAAAAAAAAAAAAAAAAAAAATTATTCAAGTAATAGCGCCAGCCATGCCCTGCTCTGCCCTGCTCTGCACAGGACCAATCAAGTTCACGCCACCACCACGTAAAAAAAAAAAAAAAAAAATTATTCAAGTAATAGCGCCAGCCATGCCCTGCTCTGCCCTGCTCTGCACAGGACCAATCAAGTTCACGCCACCACCACGTAAAAAAAAAATAAAAATAAATTATTCAAGTAATAGCACCAGCCCTGCCCTGCTCTGCACAGGACCAATCAAGTTCACGCCACCACCACGTAAAAAAAAAAAAAAAAAAAAATTATTCAAGTAATAGCACCAGCCCTGCCCTGGTCTGCACAGGACCAATCAAGTTCACGCCACCACCACGTAAAAAAAAAAAAAAAATTATTCAAGTAATAGCGCCAGCCCTGCCCTGCTATGCACAGGACCAATCAAGTTCACGCCACCACCACGTAAAAAAAAAAATAAAAATTATTCAAGTAATAGCGCCAGCCCTGCCCTGCTCTGCCCTGCTCTGCACAGTACCAATCAAGTTCACGCCACCACCACGTAAAAAAAAAAAAAAAAAAAATTATTCAACTAAAAGCGTAAGCCCTGCCCTGCTCTGCACAGGACCAATCAAGTTCACGCCACCAACACGTAAAAAAAAAAAAAAAAAAAAAAAAAAATTATTCAATTAATAGCGCCAGCCCTGCCCTGCTCTGCACAGGACCAATCAAGTTCACGCCACCACCACGTAAAAAAAAAAAAAAAAATTATTCAAGTAATAGCACCTGCCCTGCCATGCTCTGCCCTGCTCTGCACAGGACCAATCAAGTTCACGCCACCACCACGTAAAAAAAAAAAAAAAAAAAAAAAATTATTCAACTAATAGCGAAAGCCCTGCCCTGCTCTGCACAGGACCAATCAAGTTCACGCCACCACCACGTAAAAAAAAAAAAAAAAAAAAAAATATTCAAGTAATAACGCCAGCCCTGCCCGATCTGCCCTGCTCTGCACAGGACCAATCAAGTTCACACCACCACCACGTAAAAAAAAAAAATAAAAAAAAAATTATTCAACTAATAGCGAAAGCCCTGCCCTGCTCTGCACAGGACCAATCAAGTTCACGCCACCACCACGTTAAAAAAAAAAAAAAAATTATTCAAGTAGTAGCGCCAGCCCTGCCCTGCTCTGCACAGGACCAATCAAGTTCATGCCACCACCACGTAAAAAAAAAAAAAAAAATTATTCAAGTAATAGCGCCAGCCCTGCCCTGCTCTGCACAGGACCAATCAAGTTCACGCCACCACCACGTAAAAAAAAAAATAAATAAATAATTATTCAATTAATAGCGCCAGCCCTGCCATGCTCTGCACAGGACCAATCAAGTTCACGCCACCACCACATAAAAAAAAAAAAAAATTATTCAATTAATAGCGCCAGCCCTGCCCTGCTCTGCACAGGACCAATCAAGTTCACGCCACCACCACGTAAAAAAAAAAAAAAAAAATTATTCAAGTAATAGCACCTGCCCTGCCCTGCTCTGCCCTGCTCTGCACAGGACCAATCAAGTTCACGCCACCACCACGTAAAAAAAAAAAAAAAAAAAATATTCAACTAATAACGCCAGCCCTGCCCTGCTCTGCCCTGCTCTGCACAGGACCAATCAAGTTCACGCCACCACCACGTAAAAAAAAAAAAATAAAAAATTATTCAACTAATAGCGAAAGCCCTGCCCTGCTCTGCACAGGACCAATCAAGTTCATGCCACCACCACGTAAAAAAAAAAATTATTCACGTAATAGCGCCAGCCCTTCCCTGCTCTGCACAGGACCAATCAAGTTCACGCCACCACCACGTTAAAAAAAAAAAAAAAAAAATTATTCAAGTAATAGCGCCAGCCCTGCCCTGCTCTGCACAGGACCAATCAAGTTCATGCCACCACCACGTAAAAAAAAAAAAAAAAAAAAATTATTCAAGTAATAGCGCCAGCCCTGCCCTGCTCTGCCCTGCTCTGCACAGGACCAATCAAGTTCACGCCACCACCACGTAAAAAAAAAAAAAAAAAAATTATTCAATTAATAGCGCCAGCCCTGCCATGCTCTGCACAGGACCAATCAAGTTCACGCCACCACCACATAAAAAAAAAAAAAAAAAAAAATTATTCAAGTAATAGCACCAGCCCTGCAATGCTCTGCCCTGCTCTGCACAGGACCAATCAAGTTCACGCCACCACCACGTAAAAAAAAAAAAAAAAAAAAAATATTCAAGTAATAACGCCAGCCCTGCCCTGCTCTGCCCTGCTCTGCACAGGACCAATCAAGTTCACGCCACCACCACGTAAAAAAAAAAAAAAAAAAAAAATTATTCAATTAATAGCGCCAGCCCTGCCCTGCTCTGCACAGGACCAATCAAGTTCACGCCACCACCACGTAAAAAAAAAAAAAAAAAAATTATTCAACTAATAGCGAAAGCCCTGCCCTGCTCTGCACAGGACCAATCAAGTTCACGCCACCACCACGTAAAAAAAAAAAAATTATTCAAGTAATAGCACCAGCCCTTCCCTGCTCTGCACAGGACCAATCAAGATCACGCCACCACCACGTTAAAAAAAAAAAATATATATATTATTCAAGTAATAGCGCCAGCCCTGCCCTGCTCTGCACAGGACCAATCAAGTTCATGCCACCACCACGTAAAAAAAAAAAAAAAAAATTATTCAAGTAATAGCGCCAGCCCTGCCCTGCTCTGCCCTGCTCTGCACAGGACCAATCAAGTTCACGCCACCACCACGTAAAAAAAAAAAAAAAAAAAAAATATTCAAGTAATAACGCCAGCCCTGCCCTGCTCTGCCCTGCTCTGCACAGGACCAATCAAGTTCACGCCACCACCACGTAAAAAAAAAAAAAAAAAATTATTCAATTAATAGCGCCAGCCCTGCCCTGCTCTGCACAGGACCAATCAAGTTCACGCCACCACCACGTAAAAAAAAAAAAAAAAAAATTATTCAACTAATAGCGAAAGCCCTGCCCTGCTCTGCACAGGACCAATCAAGTTCACGCCACCACCACGTAAAAAAAAAAAAAATTATTCAAGTAATAGCACCAGCCCTTCCCTGCTCTGCACAGGACCAATCAAGTTCACGCCACCACCACGTTAAAAAAAAAAAAAAAAAAAATTATTCAAGTAATAGCGCCAGCCCTGCCCTGCTCTGCACAGGACCAATCAAGTTCATGCCACCACCACGTAAAAAAAAAAAAAAAAAAATTATTCAAGTAATAGCGCCAGCCCTGCCCTGCTCTGCCCTGCTCTGCACAGGACCAATCAAGTTCACGCCACCACCACGTAAAAAAAAAAAAAAAAAAAAAAATATTCAAGTAATAGCGCCAGCCCTTCCCTGCTCTGCACAGGACCAATCAAGTTCACGCCACCACCACGTTAAAAAAAAAAAAAAAAAAAATTATTCAAGTAATAGCGCCAGCCCTGCCCTGCTCTGCACAGGACCAATCAAGTTCACGCCACCACCACGTTAAAAAAAAAAAAAAAAAAAATTATTCAAGTAATAGCGCCAGCCCTGCCCTGCTCTGCACAGGACCAATCAAGTTCATGCCACCACCACGTAAAAAAAAAAAAAAAAAAATTATTCAAGTAATAGCGCCAGCCCTGCCCTGCTCTGCCCTGCTCTGCACAGGACCAATCAAGTTCACGCCACCACCACGTAAAAAAAAAAAAAAAAAAATTATTCAAGTAATAGCGCCAGCCCTGCCCTGCTCTGCACAGGACCAATCAAGTTCATGCCACCACCACGTAAAAAAAAAAAAAAAAAAATTATTCAAGTAATAGCGCCAGCCCTGCCCTGCTCTGCCCTGCTCTGCACAGGACCAATCAAGTTCACGCCACCACCACGTAAAAAAAAAAAAAAAAAAAAATATTCAAGTAATAACGCCAGCCCTGCCCTGCTCTGCCCTGCTCTGCACAGGACCAATCAAGTTCACGCCACCACCACGTAAAAAAAAAAAAAAAAAATTATTCAACTAATAGCGAAAGCCCTGCCCTGCTCTGCAGAGGACCAATCAAGTTCACGCCACCACCACGTAAAAAAAAAAAAAATTATTCAAGTAATAGCACCAGCCCTTCCCTGCTCTGCACAGGACCAATCAAGTTCACGCCACCACCACGTTAAAAAAAAAAAAAAAAAATTATTCAAGTAATAGCGAAAGCCCTGCCCTGCTCTGCAGAGGACCAATCAAGTTCACGCCACCACCACGTAAAAAAAAAAAAAATTATTCAAGTAATAGCACCAGCCCTTCCCTGCTCTGCACAGGACCAATCAAGTTCACGCCACCACCACGTTAAAAAAAAAAAAAAAAAAATTATTCAAGTAATAGCGCCAGCCCTGCCCTGCTCTGCACAGGACCAATCAAGTTCATGCCACCACCACGTAAAAAAAAAAAAAAAAAAAAAATTATTCAAGTAATAGCACCTGCCCTGCCCTGCTCTGCCCTGCTCTGCACAGGACCAATCAAGTTCACGCCACCACCACGTAAAAAAAAAAAAAAAAATATTATTCAACTAATAGCGAAAGCCCTGCCCTGCTCTGCACAGGACCAATCAAGTTCACGCCACCACCACGTAAAAAAAAAAAAAATATTCAAGTAATAGCGCCAGCCCTTCCCTGCTCTGCACAGGACCAATCAAGTTCACGCCACCACCACGTAAAAAAAAAAAAATTATTCAAGTAATAGCGCCAGCCCTTACCTGCTCTGCACAGGACCAATCAAGTTCACGCCACCACCACGTTAAAAAAAAAAAAAAAAAAATTATTCAAGTAATAGCACCTGCCCTGCCCTGCTCTGCCCTGCTCTGCACAGTGCCAATCAAGTTCACGCCACCACCACGTAAAAAAAAAAAAAAAAAAAAAATTATTCAACTAATAGCGAAAGCCCTGCCCTGCTCTGCACAGGACCAATCAAGTTCACGCCACCACCACGTAAAAAAAAAAAAATTATTCAAGTAATAGCGCCAGCCCTGCCCTGCTCTGCACAGGACCAATCAAGTTCACGCCACCACCACGTAAAAAAAAAAAAAAAAAAATTATTCAAGTAATAGCGCCAGCCCTGCCCTGCTCTGCACAGGACCAATCAAGTTCATGCCACCACCACGTAAAAAAAAAAAAAAAAAAAAAAATTATTCAAGTAATAGCACCTGCCCTGCCCTGCTCTGCCCTGCTCTACATAGGACCAATCAAGTTCACGCCACCACCACGTAAAAAAAAAAAAAAAAAAAAATATTCAAGTAATAACGCCAGCCCTGCCCTGCTCTGCCATGCTCTGCACAGGACCAATCAAGTTCACGCCACCACCACGTAAAAAAAAAAAAAAAAATTATTCAACTAATAGCGAAAGCC
This sequence comes from Acipenser ruthenus, assembly GCF_902713425.1. Classification (NCBI taxonomy): domain Eukaryota; kingdom Metazoa; phylum Chordata; class Actinopteri; order Acipenseriformes; family Acipenseridae; genus Acipenser; species Acipenser ruthenus. The sequence goes on from NC_081222.1 coordinate 556,552, forward strand.
CTGCCCTGCTCTGCACAGGACCAATCAAGTTCACGCCACCACCACGTAAAAAAAAAAAAAATTATTCAAGTAATAGCGCCAGCCCTTCCCTGCTCTGCACAGGACCAATCAAGTTCACGCCACCACCACGTTAAAAAAAAAAAAAAAAAAAATTATTCAAGTAATAGCGCCAGCCCTGCCCTGCTCTGCACAGGACCAATCAAGTTCACGCCACCACCACGTAAAAAAAAAAAAAAAAAAAAAAATTATTCTAGTAATAGCGCCAGCCCTGCCCTGCTCTGCACAGGACCAATCAAGTTCACGCCACCACCACGTTAAAAAAAAAAAAAAAAAATTATTCTAGTAATAGCGCCAGCCCTGCCCTGCTCTGCACAGGACCAATCAAGTTCATGCCACCACCACGTAAAAAAAAAAAAAAAAAAAAATTATTCAAGTAATAGCGCCAGCCCTGCCCTGCTCTGCCCTGCTCTGCACAGGACCAATCAAGTTCACGCCACCACCACGTAAAAAAAAAAAAAAAAAAAATTATTCAATTAATAGCGCCAGCCCTGCCATGCTCTGCACAGGACCAATCAAGTTCACGCCACCACCACATAAAAAAAAAAAAAAAAAAAAAAAATATTCAAGTAATAACGCCAGCCCTGCCCTGCTCTGCCCTGCTCTGCACAGGACCAATCAAGTTCACGCCACCACCACGTAAAAAAAAAAAAAAAAAATTATTCAACTAATAGCGAAAGCCCTGCCCTGCTCTGCACAGGACCAATCAAGTTCACGCCACCACCACGTAAAAAAAAAAAAATTATTCAAGTAATAGCGCCAGCCCTGCCCTGCTCTGCACAGGACCAATCAAGTTCACGCCACCACCACGTAAAAAAAAAAAAAATTATTCAAGTAATAGCGCCAGCCCTTCCCTGCTCTGCACAGGACCAATCAAATTCACGCCACCACCACGTTAAAAAAAAAAAAAAAAAAATTATTCAAGTAATAGCACCTGCCCTGCCCTGCTCTGCCCTGCTCTGCACAGTACCAATCAAGTTCACGCCACCACCACGTAAAAAAAAAAAAAAAAAAAAAAATTATTCAACTAATAGCGAAAGCCCTGCCCTGCTCTGCACAGGACCAATCAAGTTCACGCCACCACCACGTAAAAAAAAAAAAATTATTCAAGTAATAGCGCCAGCCCTGCCCTGCTCTGCACAGGACCAATCAAGTTCACGCCACCACCACGTAAAAAAAAAAAAAAAAAATTATTCAAGTAATAGCGCCAGCCCTGCCCTGCTCTGCACAGGACCAATCAAGTTCATGCCACCACCACGTAAAAAAAAAAAAAAAAAAAAAAAATTATTCAAGTAATAGCGCCAGCACTGCCCTGCTCTGCACAGGACCAATCAAGTTCACGCCACCACCACGTAAAAAAAAAAAAAATTATTCAAGTAATAGCGCCAGCCCTTCCCTGCTCTGCACAGGACCAATCAAGTTCACGCCACCACCACGTTAAAAAAAAAAAAAAAAAAAATTATTCAAGTAATAGCGCCAGCCCTGCCCTGCTCTGCACAGGACCAATCAAGTTCACGCCACCACCACGTAAAAAAAAAAAAAAAAAAAAAATTATTCTAGTAATAGCGCCAGCCCTGCCCTGCTCTGCACAGGACCAATCAAGTTCACGCCACCACCACGTTAAAAAAAAAAAAAAAAAAAATTATTCTAGTAATAGCGCCAGCCCTGCCCTGCTCTGCACAGGACCAATCAAGTTCATGCCACCACCACGTAAAAAAAAAAAAAAAAAAAAATTATTCAAGTAATAGCGCCAGCCCTGCCCTGCTCTGCCCTGCTCTGCACAGGACCAATCAAGTTCACGCCACCACCACGTAAAAAAAAAAAAAAAAAAAATTATTCAATTAATAGCGCCAGCCCTGCCATGCTCTGCACAGGACCAATCAAGTTCACGCCACCACCACATAAAAAAAAAAAAAAAAAAAAAAAAATATTCAAGTAATAACGCCAGCCCTGCCCTGCTCTGCCCTGCTCTGCACAGGACCAATCAAGTTCACGCCACCACCACGTAAAAAAAAAAAAAAAAAAAAAAAATTATTCAAGTAATAGCGCCAGCCCTGCCCTGCTCTGCCCTGCTCTGCACAGGACCAATCAAGTTCACGCCACCACCACGTAAAAAAAAAAAAAAAAATTATTCAACTAATAGCGAAAGCCCTGCCCTGCTCTGCACAGGACCAATCAAGTTCACGCCACCACCACGTAAAAAAAAAAAAATTATTCAAGTAATAGCGCCAGCCCTTCCCTGCTCTGCACAGGACCAATCAAGTTCACGCCACCACCACGTTAAAAAAAAATAAATAAAAAATTATTCAAGTAATAGCGCCAGCCCTGCCCTGCTCTGCACAGGACCAATCAAGTTCATGCCACCACCACGTAAAAAAAAAAAAAAAAAATTATTCAAGTAATAGCGCCAGCCCTGCCCTGCTCTGCCCTGCTCTGCACAGGACCAATCAAGTTCATGCCACCACCACGTAAAAAAAAAAAAAAAAAATTATTCAAGTAATAGCGCCAGCCCTGCCATGCTCTGCACAGGACCAATCAAGTTCATGCCACCACCACATAAAAAAAAAAAAAAATTATTCAATTAATAGCGCCAGCCCTGCCCTGCTCTGCACAGGACCAATCAAGTTCACGCCACCACCACGTAAAAAAAAAAAAAAAAAATTATTCAACTAATAGCGAAAGCCCTGCCCTGCTCTGCACAGGACCAATCAAGTTCACGCCACCACCACGTAAAAAAAAAAAAAAAAAAAGAATTATTCAAGTAATAGCGCCAGCCCTGCCCTGCTCTGCACAGGACCAATCAAGTTCACGCCACCACCATGTAAAAAAAAAAAAAAAAAAAAAATTATTCAAGTAATAGCGCCAGCCCTGCCCTGCTCGCCCTGCTCTGCACAGGACCAATCAAGTTCACGCCACCACCACGTAAAAAAAAAAAAAAAAAAAATATTCAACTAATAGCGAAAGCCCTGCCCTGCTCTGCACAGGACCAATCAAGTTCACGCCACCACCACGTAAAAAAAAAAAAAATTATTCAATTAATAGCGCCAGCCCTGCCCTGCTCTGCACAGGACCAATCAAGTTCACGCCACCACCACGTAAAAAAAAAAAAAAATTATTCAAGTAATAACGCCAGCCCTGCCCTGCTCTGCCCTGCTCTGCACAGTACCAATCAAGTTCACGCCACCACCACGTTAAAAAAAAATAAATAAATAAAAATTATTCAACTAATAGCGAAAGCCCTGCCCTGCTCTGCACAGGACCAATCAAGTTCACGCCACCACCACGTAAAAAAAAAAAAAAAAAAAAAATATTATTCAATTAATAGCGCCAGCCCTGCCCTGCTCTGCACAGGACCAATCAAGTTCACGCCACCACCACGTAAAAAAAAAATAAATAAAAAAAATTATTCAAGTAATAGCGCCAGCCCTGCCCTGCTCTGCACAGGACCAATCAAGTTCACGCCACCACCACGTAAAAAAAAAAAAAAAAAAAAAAATTATTCAAGATATAGCGCCAGCCCTGCCCTGCTCTGCACAGGACCAATCAAGTTCATGCCACCACCACGTTAAAAAAAAAAAAAAAAAAAAAATTATTCAATAGCGCCAGCCCTGCCCTGCTCTGCACAGGACCAATCAAGTTCACGCCACCACCACGTAAAAAAAAAAAAAAAAAAGAATTATTCAAGTAATAGCGCCAGCCCTGCCCTGCTCTGCACAGGACCAATCAAGTTCACGCCACCACCACGTAAAAAAAAAAAAAAAAAAAATTATTCAATTAATAGCGCCAGCCCTGCCCTGCTCTGCACAGGACCAATCAAGTCCACGCCACCACCACGTAAAAAAAATAATAAAATTATTGAAGTAATAGCGCCAGCCCTGCCCTGCTCGCCCTGCTCTGCACAGGACCAATCAAGTTCACGCCACCACCACGTAAAAAAAAAAAAAAAAAAATTATTCAAGTAATAGCGCCAGCCCTGCCCTGCTCTGCACAGGACCAATCAAGTTCACACCACCACCACGTAAAAAAAAAAAAAAAAAAAAAATATTGAAGTAATAGCGCCAGCCCTGCCCTGCTCGCCCTGCTCTGCACAGGACCAATCAAGTTCACGCCACCACCACGTAAAAAAAAAAAAAAAAAAAAATTATTCAACTAATAGCGCCAGCCCTGCCCTGCTCTGCACAGGACCAATCAAGTCCACGCCACCACCACGTAAAAAAAATAATAAAATTATTGAAGTAATAGCGCCAGCCCTGCCCTGCTTGCCCTGCTCTGCACAGGACCAATCAAGTTCACGCCACCACCACGTAAAAAAAAAAAAGAAAAAAAAAAATTATTCAAGTAATAGCACCAGCCCTGCCATGCTCGCCCTGCTCTGCACAGGACCAATCAAGTTCACACCACCACCACGTAAAAAAAAAAAAAAAAAAATTATTCAATTAATAGCGCCAGCACTGCCCTGCTCTGCACAGAACCAATCAAGTTCACGCCACCACCACGTTAAAAAAAAAAAAAAATATTGAAGTAATAGCGCCAGCCCTGCCCTGCTCTGCACAGGACCAATCAAGTTCACGCCACCACCACGTAAAAAAAAAAAAATAAAAAAAAATTATTCAAGTAATAGCGCCAGCCCTGCCCTGCTCTGCACAGGACCAATCAAGTTCACGCCACCACCACGTCAAAAAAAAAAAAAAAAAAATTATTCAAGTAATAGCGCCAGCCCTGCCCTGCTCTGCACAGGACCAATCAAGTTCACGCCACCACCACGTTAAAAAAAAAAATAAAATTATTCAAGTAATAGCGCCAGCCCTGCCCTGCTCTGCACAGGACCAATCAAGTTCACGCCACCACAACGTAAAAAAAAAAAAAAAAAAATATTGAAGTAATAGCGCCAGCCCTGCCCTGCTCTGCACAGGACCAATCAAGTTCACGCCACCACCACGTAAAAAAAAAAAAAAAAAAAAATTATTCAAGTAATAGCGCCAGCCCTGCCCTGCTCTGCACAGGACCAATCAAGTCCACGCCACCACCACGTAAAAAAAAATAATAAAATTATTGAAGTAATAGCGCCAGCCCTGCCCTGCTTGCCCTGCTCTGCACAGGACCAATCAAGTTCACGCCACCACCACGTAAAAAAAAAAAGAAAAAAAAAAATTATTCAATTAATAGCGCCACCCTGCCCTGCTCTGCACAGGACCAATCAATTTCACGCCACCACCACGTAAAAAAAAAAAAAAAAAAATATTGAAGTAATAGCGCCAGCCCTGCCCTGCTCTGCACAGGACCAATCAAGTTCACGCCACCACCACGTAAAAAAAAAAAAAAAAAAATTATTCAAGTAATAGCGCCAGCCCTGCCCTGCTCTGCACAGGACCAATCAAGTCCACGCCACCACCACGTAAAAAAAAATAATAAAATTATTGAAGTAATAGCGCCAGCCCTGCCCTGCTTGCCCTGCTCTGCACAGGACCAATCAACTTCACGCCACCACCACGTAAAAAAAAAAAGAAAAAAAAAATTATTCAATTAATAGCGCCAGCCCTGCCCTGCTCTGCACAGGACCAATCAAGTTCACGCCACCACCACGTAAAAAAAAAAAAAAAAAAAAATTATTCAAGTAATAGCGCCAGCCCTGCCCTGCTCTGCACAGGACCAATCAAGTTCACGCCACCACCACGTAAAAAAAAAAAAAAATTATTCAAGTAATAGCGCCAGCCCTGCCCTGCTCTGCACAGGACCAATCAAGTTCACGCCACCACCACGTAAAAAAAAAAAAAAAAAAATTATTCAAGTAATAGCGCCAGCCCTGCTCTGCACAGGACCAATCAAGTTCACGCCACCACCACGTAAAAAAATAAATAACTAAATAAATTATTCAAGTAATAGCGCCAGCCCTGCCCTGCTCTGCCCTGCTCTGCACAGGACCAATCAAGTTCACGCCACCACCACGTAAAAAAATAATAAAAAATAAAAAATATTCAAGTAATAGCGCCAGCCCAGCCCTGCTCTGCCCTGCTCTACAAAGGACCAATCAAGTTCACGCCACCACCACGTAAAAAAAAAATAAATTATTCAAGTAATAGCGCCAGCCCTGCCTTGCTCTGCACAGGACCAATCAAGTTCACGCCACCACCACGTAAAAAAATAATAAAAAATAAAAAATATTCAAGTAATAGCGCCAGCCCTGCCCTGCTCTGCCCTGCTCTGCACAGGACCAATCAAGTTCACGCCACCACCACGTAAAAAAAAAAAAAAAAAATTATTCAAGTAATAGCGCCAGCCCTGCCCTGCTCTGCACAGGACCAATCAAGTCCACGCCACCACCACGTAAAAAAAAATAATAAAATTATTGAAGTAATAGCGCCAGCCCTGCCCTGCTTGCCCTGCTCTGCACAGGACCAATCAAGTTCACGCCACCACCACGTAAAAAAAAAAAGAAAAAAAAAAATTATTCAATTAATAGCGCCACCCTGCCCTGCTCTGCACAGGACCAATCAATTTCACGCCACCACCACGTAAAAAAAAAAAAAAAAAAATATTGAAGTAATAGCGCCAGCCCTGCCCTGCTCTGCACAGGACCAATCAAGTTCACGCCACCACCACGTAAAAAAAAAAAGAAAAAAAAAAATTATTCAATTAATAGCGCCAGCCCTGCCCTGCTCTGCACAGGACGAATCAAGTTCACGCCACCACCACGTAAAAAAAAAAAAAAAAAAAAAATTCAAGTAATAGCGCCAGCCCTGCCCTGCTCTGCACAGGACCAATCAAGTCCACGCCACCACCACGTAAAAAAAAATAATAAAATTATTGAAGTAATAGCGCCAGCCCTGCCCTGCTTGCCCTGCTCTGCACAGGACCAATCAAGTTCACGCCACCACCACGTAAAAAAAAAAAGAAAAAAAAAAATTATTCAATTAATAGCGCCAGCCCTGCCCTGCTCTGCACAGGACCAATCAAGTTCACGCCACCACCTCGTAAAAAAAAAAAAAAAAAAAAAATTATTCAAGTAATAGCGCCAGCCCTGCCCTGCTCTGCACAGGACCAATCAAGTTCACGCCACCACCACGTAAAAAAAAATAATAATTATTCAAGTAATAGCGCCAGCCCTGCCCTGCTCTGCACAGGACCAATCAAGTTCACGCCACCACCACGTAAAAAAAAAAAAAAAAAAATTATTCAAGTAATAGCGCCAGCCCTGCCCTGCTCTGCCCTGCTCTGCACAGGACCAATCAAGTTCACGCCACCACCACGTAAAAAAATAATAAAAAATAAAAAATATTCAAGTAATAGCGCCAGCCCAGCCCTGCTCTGCCCTGCTCTACAAAGGACCAATCAAGTTCACGCCACCACCACGTAAAAAAAAAAAAAAATTATTCAAGTAATAGCGCCAGCCCTGCCTTGCTCTGCACAGGACCAATCAAGTTCACGCCACCACCACGTAAAAAAATAATAAAAAATAAAAAATATTCAAGTAATAGCGCCAGCCCTGCCCTGCTCTGCCCTGCTCTGCACAGGACCAATCAAGTTCACGCCACCACCACGTAAAAATAAAATAAAAAATTATTCAAGTAATAGCGCCAGCCCTGCCCTGCTCTGCACAGGACCAATCAAGTTCACGCCACCACCACGTAAAAAAAAAATATATATATATATATATTCAAGTAATAGCGCCAGCCCTGCCCTGCTCTGCCCTGCTCTGCACAGGACCAATCAAGTTCACGCCACCACCACGTAAAAAAATAATAAAAAATAAAAAATATTCAAGTAATAGCGCCAGCCCAGCCCTGCCCTGCCCTGCTCTGCACAGGACCAATCAAGTTCACGCCACCACCACGTAAAAAAAAAAAAAAAAAAAAAAAAATTCAAGTAATAGCGCCAGCCCTGCCCTGCTCTGCCCTGCTCTGCACAGGACCAATCAAGTTCACGCCACCACCACGTAAAAAAAAAAAAAAAAAATATTCAAGTAATAGCGCCAGCCCTGCCCTGCTCTGCACAGGACCAATCAAGTTCACGCCACCACCACGTAAAAAAAAATATATTCAAGTAATAGCGCCAGCCCTGCCCTGCTCTGCCCTGCTCTGCACAGGACCAATCAAGTTCACGCCACCACCACGTAAAAAAAAAAAAAAAAAAAAAATATTCAAGTAATAGCGCCAGCCCTGCCCTGCTCTGCACAGGACCAATCAAGTTCACGCCACCACCACGTAAAAAAAAAAAAAAATTATTCAAGTAATAGCGCCAGCCCTGCCCTGCTCTGCACAGGACCAATCAAGTTCACGCCACCACCACGTAAAAAAAAAAAAAAAAAAATTATTCAAGTAATAGCGCCAGCCCTGCTCTGCACAGGACCAATCAAGTTCACGCCACCACCACGTAAAAAAATAAATAACTAAATAAATTATTCAAGTAATAGCGCCAGCCCTGCCCTGCTCTGCCCTGCTCTGCACAGGACCAATCAAGTTCACGCCACCACCACGTAAAAAAATAATAAAAAATAAAAAATATTCAAGTAATAGCGCCAGCCCAGCCCTGCTCTGCCCTGCTCTACAAAGGACCAATCAAGTTCACGCCACCACCACGTAAAAAAAAAATAAATTATTCAAGTAATAGCGCCAGCCCTGCCTTGCTCTGCACAGGACCAATCAAGTTCACGCCACCACCACGTAAAAAAATAATAAAAAATAAAAAATATTCAAGTAATAGCGCCAGCCCTGCCCTGCTCTGCCCTGCTCTGCACAGGACCAATCAAGTTCACGCCACCACCACGTAAAAAAAAAAAAAAAAAATTATTCAAGTAATAGCGCCAGCCCTGCCCTGCTCTGCACAGGACCAATCAAGTCCACGCCACCACCACGTAAAAAAAAATAATAAAATTATTGAAGTAATAGCGCCAGCCCTGCCCTGCTTGCCCTGCTCTGCACAGGACCAATCAAGTTCACGCCACCACCACGTAAAAAAAAAAAGAAAAAAAAAAATTATTCAATTAATAGCGCCACCCTGCCCTGCTCTGCACAGGACCAATCAATTTCACGCCACCACCACGTAAAAAAAAAAAAAAAAAAATATTGAAGTAATAGCGCCAGCCCTGCCCTGCTCTGCACAGGACCAATCAAGTTCACGCCACCACCACGTAAAAAAAAAAAGAAAAAAAAAAATTATTCAATTAATAGCGCCAGCCCTGCCCTGCTCTGCACAGGACCAATCAAGTTCACGCCACCACCACGTAAAAAAAAAAAAAAAAAAAAAATTCAAGTAATAGCGCCAGCCCTGCCCTGCTCTGCACAGGACCAATCAAGTCCACGCCACCACCACGTAAAAAAAAATAATAAAATTATTGAAGTAATAGCGCCAGCCCTGCCCTGCTTGCCCTGCTCTGCACAGGACCAATCAAGTTCACGCCACCACCACGTAAAAAAAAAAAGAAAAAAAAAAATTATTCAATTAATAGCGCCAGCCCTGCCCTGCTCTGCACAGGACCAATCAAGTTCACGCCACCACCTCGTAAAAAAAAAAAAAAAAAAAAAATTATTCAAGTAATAGCGCCAGCCCTGCCCTGCTCTGCACAGGACCAATCAAGTTCACGCCACCACCACGTAAAAAAAAATAATAATTATTCAAGTAATAGCGCCAGCCCTGCCCTGCTCTGCACAGGACCAATCAAGTTCACGCCACCACCACGTAAAAAAAAAAAAAAAAAAATTATTCAAGTAATAGCGCCAGCCCTGCCCTGCTCTGCCCTGCTCTGCACAGGACCAATCAAGTTCACGCCACCACCACGTAAAAAAATAATAAAAAATAAAAAATATTCAAGTAATAGCGCCAGCCCAGCCCTGCTCTGCCCTGCTCTACAAAGGACCAATCAAGTTCACGCCACCACCACGTAAAAAAAAAAAAAAATTATTCAAGTAATAGCGCCAGCCCTGCCTTGCTCTGCACAGGACCAATCAAGTTCACGCCACCACCACGTAAAAAAATAATAAAAAATAAAAAATATTCAAGTAATAGCGCCAGCCCTGCCCTGCTCTGCCCTGCTCTGCACAGGACCAATCAAGTTCACGCCACCACCACGTAAAAATAAAATAAAAAATTATTCAAGTAATAGCGCCAGCCCTGCCCTGCTCTGCACAGGACCAATCAAGTTCACGCCACCACCACGTAAAAAAAAAATATATATATATATATATTCAAGTAATAGCGCCAGCCCTGCCCTGCTCTGCCCTGCTCTGCACAGGACCAATCAAGTTCACGCCACCACCACGTAAAAAAATAATAAAAAATAAAAAATATTCAAGTAATAGCGCCAGCCCAGCCCTGCCCTGCCCTGCTCTGCACAGGACCAATCAAGTTCACGCCACCACCACGTAAAAAAAAAAAAAAAAAAAAAAAAAATTCAAGTAATAGCGCCAGCCCTGCCCTGCTCTGCCCTGCTCTGCACAGGACCAATCAAGTTCACGCCACCACCACGTAAAAAAAAAAAAAAAAAATATTCAAGTAATAGCGCCAGCCCTGCCCTGCTCTGCACAGGACCAATCAAGTTCACGCCACCACCACGTAAAAAAAAATATATTCAAGTAATAGCGCCAGCCCTGCCCTGCTCTGCCCTGCTCTGCACAGGACCAATCAAGTTCACGCCACCACCACGTAAAAAAAAAAAAAAAAAAAAAATATTCAAGTAATAGCGCCAGCCCTGCCCTGCTCTGCCCTGCTCTGCACAGGACCAATCGAGTTCATGCCACCACCACGTAAAAAAAAAAAAAAATTATTCAAGTAATAGCGCCAGCCCTGCCCTGCTCTGCACAGGACCAATCAAGTTCACGCCACCACCACGTAAAAAAAAAAAAAAAAAAAAAAAAAATTATTCAAGTAATAGCGCCAGCCCTGCCCTGCTCTGCACAGGACCAATCAAGTTCACGCCACCACCACGTAAAAAAAAAAAAAAAAAAAAATTATTCAAGTAATAGCACCAGCCCTGCCCTGCTCTGCCCTGCTCTGCACAGGACCAATCAAGTTCATGCCACCACCACGTAAAAAAAAAAAAAAAAAAATATTCAAGTAATAGCGCCAGCCCTGCCCTGCTCTGCACAGGACCAATCAAGTTCACGCCACCACCACGTAAAAAAAAAAAAAAAAAAAATATTCAAGTAATAGCGCCAGCCCTGCCCTGCTCTGCACAGGACCAATCAAGTTCACGCCACCACCACGTAAAAAAAAATATATTCAAGTAATAGCGCCAGCCCTGTCCTGCTCTGCCCTGCTCTTCACAGGTCCAATCAAGTTCACTCCACCACCATGTAAAAAAAAATAAAATAAAATATTCAAGTAATAGCGCCAGCCCAGCCCTGCTCTGCCCTGCTCTGCACAGGACCAATCAAGTTCACGCCACCACCACGTAAAACAAAAAAAAAATAAAAAATTATTCAAGTAATAGCGCCAGCCCTGCCCTGCTCATCTTGAAGCCAACAGACAACTAAATAATCTAGAACACTACAGGAAATTAGACGCACCAATTTATCTTGATTCTGCTCAGGAAATTAACAGAATAATACAAACACTAACAGACCACAAAATAATTACTAGAAAACAGGCACACTATCTCAAGGGGGCAGACACACCCAGAGCACGCATTTTTTACTTGCTACCAAAAATACACAAATCACCAGACACATGGACTATCCCACACACCATACCACCAGGCAGACCGATAGTATCAGATTGCATCAGTGAATCATATAGAATTGCAGAATACATAGACCACTTTTTAAACCCCCTATCCACCAAACACACTAGCTACCTTAAAGACACATATGACTTCATAGACAAAATTAAAACACTCAAACTACCAGAAACAGCTTTTCTCTTCACAATAGATATAGACATCTTGTACACAAACATAGAGACCAACGCAGGCATTGCAGCTATCAGGAAATGTCTAAATCTAAATCCGGATCCAACCAGACCAGACGAGGAACTGATCAAACTCCTGGAAATCAGCTTAACGAAAAACGACTTTGAATTCGACAACCAATTCTACCTCCAAACCAAAGGAACAGCGATGGGGAAACGCTTTGCTCCATCATATGCTAACATCTACATGGCCGATTGGGAAGAAACAATCCTCCCCAGATGCCCACACAGACCAACTCACTATTTCAGGTACCTAGATGACATTTGGGGCACTTGGACACATAGCATGGAGGAATTTACACATTTCATCTCGTTACTTAACACACACCACCAGTCCATCAAGGTAAAATACACCACACATAACAGCAAAGTAAACTTTTTAGACACCACCACTTACAAAGGACCACATTTTTCACAAACACACCAACTAGACACCAAAGTATATTTTAAAGAAACTGACACACACACTCTACTACACAAAACCAGCTATCACCCTATTTTAATAAAATCACAACTACTCAGATTCCACAGAATTTGCACACAACATACTGACTTCCAGGCAGCTACCAAAGTTTTATTCACAGCACTCAGACAAAGGGGGTACTCCCGTTCCTTCCTCAGAGGAATAAGGAAAACCTTCTTAGAACAAAAGCCTAGAGACAACAAAAAGATTATTCCACTCATAACTACCTACTCACATTTTAGTGTGGCAGCTAATTCACAGATAAAACAAAACCTAACCAACAAATTACAAGACACCAACCTTCTTACAGGACACAAGATCATCTCAGCTTACAGAAAAAACAAAAACTTGACCAACTATTTAGTGTCCAGTAAACTGCCTTCACTTAATCGCAAACCAACAAAAGCATCACGACACTTCAAGCAACTTTCCTCCCTCCGGAGCCAATCCACAGGCATCACATACAACATTCCACAAACCTTTACACAAAACAGCAGGAACTGCATCTACGCAATACAATGCGATACATGCAAAATCATTTACATTGGAGAAACAGGCAACACTATCCGAGTAAGACTAACACAACAAATCTATAATATCAAACACAAAAAAGAATCACAAACACCTCTAGTAGCACACTTTCTACAACACAACTTGGAATCTCTGAAAATTACAGGGCTGGAGAGGAACCAGAACTGGACAATCGGAGAAAGGAAATGGAGAGAAAAAGACTGGATCAACAAACTACAAACAACTTTCCCGCTAGGCTTGAACATTAGAAACTCCACGATAGACCTACACTAGAAAAGGAGCTCCAAAACAAAAAAAAAAACAAAGAAAGAAATCCAAAAAGAGCCAGATGGCCAGTGCATCTTTCTTTCCCTGAAAAACCAACCAAGTGTGGGGTTCTCAGGGAAACAAAGTTCCTACCTAAACCCAAACCCTAACCCTAACCCTAACCCTAGGGACTGCATTGAAGTTATATATTGCAGTGTGGAGTACTACAGTAAAAAAAAAAAATGACATCGCTCTGCTAAAAATACAAGACGCCCCACACAGCCTCATACTACTACTAACTCATAAATCACATAAATCGTGATTCCTACAAAACATGTTAATATTAGGCATATACTAATAATAATAATAATAATAATAATAATAATAATAATAATAATAATAATAATTCGGCTGCAGTGTTAGACGACTCCCAGCGTCACCATCTCATCTGGCTGCAGTACCGGAGCGTGTCCACGGGGGGGAGCAGTGCGCCTCAGTGGCTGCGCTTTGGCTCCGCAGTTGCATCGAAACGCAACCGGCTGAGGCTGTCTGTCTGGAGCCGTAATGACGCCATGGCAACCACTCGATCACGTGACGCAAACCCTTCTTTTAAAACGCATTTTTAAATCAGAATTTAGACGCGTCTATTGACGCCACCGAGCATCGTGTTTTATTACGTTTCACACAAGCAATTGCAAACTGTTATTGATGTTCAGATTTCCAGAGAAAGTGTTTCTTAGCGACCCAGGAACCGTTTGTTTTCGGTGAAGCAAAAAATAAAAAAAAGATTGCAATTTCTTGGGACATTTGAAAATATATGTAAACTGATACATAGTCTGTTAAGTATTGTACAGCTAGTGATCGACTGAATTAAAATGACAATGATTCTTACAGTGAAGCCGCTGCAAGGGAAGGAATGCTGTTTACAGGTAAGCTTGGAGAGGGGGCGGGAGGGACTGACCACCACGCCCGACTCGGGGCGCTTTGTGTTGGGGAAATCCAAGCTGGAAACACCGGGGATTGCGAGGCCTGGCACGGAGCGTGGGCGAGGGCGCAGATATTGTAAATAAATAAATTCAGTTTTGTTTTGACAGCTCTCTTTTTAAGCAAACTAAAGCAATCAGGTATTGCTAGCTCCTGCAGACCCGAATGCTGTAGCGTTGTACAGCAATCGCTGCTGTTCCCGACTTCTCATGATATCAGCATCTTGTAACGGAGTGAAAAGTGAAACAAATACAAACAGAATTGTTTTATTTCAATCTGCAAATTAATGTTTGCATTCAATACGTTGCGAAGCGTTCGTGTTCAAATCGTTTCTGCGCTCGTATAACATGTCAGTTAAACCGTGAGACGAGAAATAATTCTCAGCGAGTCTGTGGATCTTTAAGACGGAGAGGGAGTTTCTAATGCGGGTCTGTGGGACGGTGAAGCAGATACAGCTGATATCAATATACCCGTCCATCCTCTCGCTGTGCTTCCAGACTGCGCTGATAGTGTGTGTGTGTGTGTGTGTCTGTGTGTGTGTGTGTGTGTGTGTCTGTGTGTCTGTGTGTGTGTTCCTGTCTCTTGACAGGTCTGTGAGGATGAAGATGTAGTTTCAGTGTTTAATGCTCGTCCCCTCACTGTCTGTGTGTTCCTGTCTCTTGACAGGTCTGTGAGGATGAAGATGTAGTTTCAGTGTTTAATGCTCATCCCCTCACTGTCTGTGTGTTCTTGTCTCTTTACAGGTCTGTGAGGATGAAGATGTAGTTTCAGTGTTAATGCTCATCCCCTCACTGTCTGTGTGTTCTTGTCTCTTGACAGGTCTGTGAGGATGAAGATGTAGTTTCAGTGTTTAATGCTCGTCCCCTCACTGTCTGTGTGTTCCTGTCTCTTGACAGGTCTGTGAGGATGAAGATGTAGTTTCAGTGTTTAATGCTCGTCCCCTCACTGTCTGTGTGTTCCTGTCTCTTGACAGGTCTGTGAGGATGAAGATGTAGTTTCAGTGTTTAATGCTCGTCCCCTCACTGTGTGTGTTCCTGTCTCTTGACAGGTCTGTGAGGATGAAGATGTAGTTTCAGTGTTTAATGCTCGTCCCCTCACTGTCTGTGTGTTCTTGTCTCTTGACAGGTCTGTGAGGATGAAGATGTAGTTTCAGTGTTTAATGCTCGTCCCCTCACTGTCTGTGTGTTCCTGTCTCTTGACAGGTCTGTGAGGATGAAGATGTAGTTTCAGTGTTTAATGCTCGTCCCCTCACTGTCTGTGTGTTCTTGTCTCTTGACAGGTCTGTGAGGATGAAGATGTAGTTTCAGTGTTTAATGCTCGTCCCCTCACTGTCTGTGTGTTCCTGTCTCTTGACAGGTCTGTGAGGATGAAGATGTAGTTTCAGTGTTTAATGCTCGTCCCCTCACTGTCTGTGTGTTCCTGTCTCTTGACAGGTCTGTGAGGATGAAGATGTAGTTTCAGTGTTTAATGCTCGTCCCCTCACTGTCTGTGTGTTCCTGTCTCTTGACAGGTCTGTGAGGATGAAGATGTAGTTTCAGTGTTTAATGCTCGTCCCCTCACTGTCTGTGTGTTCCTGTCTCTTGACAGGTCTGTGAGGATGAAGATGTAGTTTCAGTGTTTAATGCTCGTCCCCTCACTGTCTGTGTGTTCCTGTCTCTTGACAGGTCTGTGAGGATGAAGATGTAGTTTCAGTGTTTAATGCTCGTCCCCTCACTGTCTGTGTGTTCCTGTCTCTTGACAGGTCTGTGAGGATGAAGATGTAGTTTCAGTGTTTAATGCTCGTCCCCTCACTGTCTGTGTGTTCCTGTCTCTTGACAGGTCTGTGAGGATGAAGATGTAGTTTCAGTGTTTAATGCTCGTCCCCTCACTGTCTGTGTGTTCTTGTCTCTTGACAGGTCAGTGAGGATGAAGATGTAGTTTCAGTGTTTAATGCTCGTCCCCTCACTGTCTGTGTGTTCTTGTCTCTTGACAGGTCTGTGAGGATGAAGATGTAGTTTCAGTGTTTAATGCTCGTCCCCTCACTGTCTGTGTGTTCTTGTCTCTTGACAGGTCTGTGAGGATGAAGATGTAGTTTCAGTGTTTAATGCTCGTCCCCTCACTGTCTGTGTGTTCCTGTCTCTTGACAGGTCTGTGAGGATGAAGATGTAGTTTCAGTGTTTAATGCTCGTCCCCTCACTGTCTGTGTGTTCCTGTCTCTTGACAGGTCTGTGAGGATGAAGATGTAGTTTCAGTGTTTAATGCTCGTCCCCTCACTGTCTGTGTGTTCCTGTCTCTTGACAGGTCTGTGAGGATGAAGATGTAGTTTCAGTGTTTAATGCTCGTCCCCTCACTGTCTGTGTGTTCTTGTCTCTTGACAGGTCTGTGAGGATGAAGATGTAGTTTCAGTGTTTAATGCTCGTCCCCTCACTGTCTGTGTGTTCTTGTCTCTTGACAGGTCTGTGAGGATGAGAAGGTCTCCACAGTCAAGAGTCTGGTCTCTGACAGGCTCAACATACCTGTCAATCAACAGAGACTCCTGTACAAAGGCAAGGCGCTGGCAGGTAGGCACAGCAGAGCACACAACACAGCACAGAGCAGAGCACACAACACAGCACAGAGCAGAGCAGAGCACACAACACAGCACAGAGCAGAGCAGAGCACACAACACAGCACAGAGCAGCACAGAGCAGAGCACAACACAACACAGAGCAGAGCACACAACACACAACACAGCACAGAGCAGAGCACACAACACAGCACAGAGCAGAGCACACAACACAGCACAGAGCAGAGCACACAGCACGACACAGAGCACAACACAGCACAGAGCAGAGCATACAGCACAGCACAGAGCACGACACAGAGCACAACACAGCACAGAGCAGAGCAGAGCACACAACACAGCACAGAGCAGAGCAGAGCACACAACACAGCATACAGCACACAGCACAGCACAACACAGCACAGAGCAGAGCACACAACACAGAGCAGAGCATACAGCACAGAGCACACAACACACAACACAGCACAGAGCAGAGCACACAACACAGAGCAGAGCATACAGCACAGAGCACACAACACACAACACAGCACAGAGCAGAGCACACAACACAGCACAGCACAGAGCAGAGCACACAGCACAGCACAACACAGCACAGAGCAGAGCACACAGCACAGAGCAGAGCACACAGCACAGAGCACACAGCACAGAGCAGAGCATACAGCACAGCACACAACACACAGCACACAGCACAGAGCAGAGCATACAGCACAGCACAGAGCAGAGCATACAGCACAGAGCAGAGCACACAACACAGAGCACACAGCACAGAGCAGAGCATACAGCACACAACACACAGCACACAGCACAGAGCAGAGCATACAGCACAGCACAGAGCAGAGCACACAGCACAGAGCAGAGCACACAACACACAGCACACAGCACAGAGCAGAGCACACAGAGCAGAGCATACAGCACAGCACAGAGCAGAGCATACAGCACAGAGCAGAGCATACAGCACAGCACACAACACACAGCACACAGCACAGAGCAGAGCACACAGCACAACACAGCATACAGCACACAGCACAGCACACAGTTGAAAAGCATGCATGTTCTTGTACATGTACAGCAAGTTTTGCATTGCCTGGTAGAATGAACTCATTTTGCTTCATAAAGTCGAATGAAACCTGCAGAATAATGTTACTGTAGCATATTGAATTGCACACCGCTTTGTAGAATAATGTTACTGTAGCATATTGAATTGCACACCGCTTTGTAGAATAATGTTACTGTAGCATATTGAATTGCACACCGCTTTGTAGAATAATGTTACTGTAGCATATTGAATTGCACACCGCTTTGTAGAATAATGTTACTGTAGCATATTGAATTGCACACCGCTTTGTAGAATAATGTTACTGTAGCATATTGAATTGCACACCGCTTTGTAGAATAATGTTACTGTAGCATATTGAATTGCACACCGCTTTGTAGTTTTCCAGATACTTAACGGAAAACTGACAAAAATGTTACAATTTGAAATCTATCATGAAACACTACTGTACTGCTATTATGGCTTCCGGTTGACTTTTTGCGGTTTCATTGTGTAGTTTCTTTGATTACACGATGTTAAATAAAAGATCTCGATGATGTTCATCTAGTTATTTTTATTCTGTCTCAGTCCTACATGCAACCCATAGCTGTACAGTCAATTGTCATTAATATGAATTTCAAGGGACCAAGAAAAAAAAAATGATCAGGAACCTGAAGCCACATGCATGCTATCAGTTTGTACTGAAGTTACAGTAACACTGAAGTCAAACTTCAATTGCACAACAATAAAGTTTTCTACATTTTAAAGCGCTGTGCATCTTATTGAAAAGCGCACTTTTAGCAGCATGCATTGCACTTGAAAGCTGCCTGCCCTGTTCTCATCACAGCCTCTCAAGGCGTCCTGAGCGTCGGGGGGGCGGGGGGTGAGCCAATGCGAAACGCTGGCGACTGGCTGGCTTCCACAGGGTGCTGTTCACAGGCCTGTGCTGTTGTACCACGTGTTTTCACAAAGGATTGTGGGAATGGTGGAATCTGCATTCTCCAGCCCTGTCAACTCCTCCACTGTCGTCTGCAAAGCATTGCGCACGTTTTTTTGCCTGAGCACTATGGCGACTGGAAATGCATCATGGGATCTGTAGTCCCCAAACAGCACTAAAAATACACAACGGAGGCACTAAGCAAGGGAATACATTTCCCAATATCCTTTGCACTCAGCAGTTTGAGCTCAGGCGTTTTGTTTTATTCCCTGGGAGGACTAACAGGAAATTTGTGTTGATTGAATTGGGATTCTAAGAAGTGATTTAAAATAAGCGAGTGCTGAATTTGGCCGGGACCTGGTACAGAATCCGAGTGTTTTAAATGTTTTATCATCTTTGAATTGCAGAGAGTCTTTACTCTCCCCTCCCTCTCTGTCAGATGAGCACAGACTGTCACACTACTCCATCGGTCCCGATTCCAAGCTGAACCTCGTTGTGAAGCCCCCAGCAGAGAAACAAGAGCAGCACTCCCTGTCTCACCCCTCGCCTCACCCCGGGTCAGTGTGGCACAGCCTGCCTGCTGTTCTGAACAAACACTTCACCCCTGCCGACGCAGTGAGAGTGCTGGAGCAGCTACACAAGGTAACCTGAACACAACAAACACACACACACAGTGAAAGTGCTGGAGCAGCTACACAAGGTAACCTGAACACAACAAACACACACACACACAGTGAGAGTGCTGGAGCAGCTACACAAGGTAACCTGAACACAACAAACACACACACACACACACACACACACAGTGAGAGTGCTGGAGCAGCTACACAAGGTAACCTGAACACAACAAACACACACACACACAGTGAGAGTGCTGGAGCAGCTACACAAGGTAACCTGAACACAACAAACACACACACACAGTGAGAGTGCTGGAGCAGCTACACAAGGTAACCTGAACACAACAAACACACACACACAGTGAGAGTGCTGGAGCAGCTACACAAGGTAACCTGAACACAACAAACACACACACACACACACACACAGTGAGAGTGCTGGAGCAGCTACACAAGGTAACCTGATCACAATAAACACAGACACTGCTAGATACACACACACACACACACACACAATAAACACAGACACTACTATACACAGACTCTGAAGTGCAGGTGTAGAGCAGCGTGTAGTTGTGACTCTGTGTCCCTCCCTCTGCCTCTCTCTCAGGATTACGAGCGGAGCCTGCGCTTGTTGAGCCTGGATGATTTGGAGCGGCTGGCGACCCGCATGCTTCACCCTGAGGCTGTGGAGTGCATGGAGCTGTCCTTCCTGGACTGAGGAATACTGCTGCTGCCCTCTCCACCTCTCCCCTCTCCCCTCCTCTCCACCCTCTCCCTTCTCCACCCTCTCCCCTCTCCCCTAAACCCTCTCCCCTCCATCCTCTCACTCTCCCCTCCCCCCTCTCCCCTCTCCTCCCCACCCTCTCCCCCCCCTCTCCCTTCTCCCCTCTCCCCTCTCCCCTCTCCACCCTCTCTGTGTGTAAAAGAATAGAAGCACGCCACTGGCATTTAAACAATAAAATCTCTGGACATTCCTGTATTACCAGCACCACACCCACTGAGCAAGACATTGAGCAGCCCCAGATCCTAACCATGCTCCAGTCCAGGGTTTACCAGCACCACACCCAAGGGACTGAGCAGCCCCAGATCCTAACCATGCTCCAGTCCAGGGTTTACCAAACACACAAGTCCAAGCAACAGCTGCGTTTCAAACATGTTTTATTTACAGTGGTTCCAGGTGTCTTGGTTTGATCATTTCATAACGCAATGAAACAAAATAAATCCTATCTGCACTTGGGAGAATTAACTTTGCTTCGAATGGTCTGTGTCGTGTCACCACTTCCTAACCCCACTGAGGGTTTGAACTGATTATATATATATACACATTTCCAAGTACAGCAGTTCAGCACGTGTTCTTTCATTTGAAGATATTCATCATTTTATAATAATTGTGTTATTAAAAGCAAAGTAGCCTAACTAAAAAAAACATGCTTTCCTCAAACGGACGATTTTGCCATTCCCTATACAATTCTAGAGGAGTTTATTATTCCCTATACAATTCTAGAGGAGTTTATTATTCCCTATACAATTCTAGAGGAGTTTATTATTCCCTATACAATTCTAGAGGAGTTTATTATTCCCTATACAATTCTAGAGTTTATTATTCTCTATACAATTCTAGAGGAGTTTATTATTCCCTATACAATTCTAGAGGAGTTTATTATTCCCTATACAATTCTAGAGGAGTTTATTATTCTCTGTAGGATTCCATAGATGGTGTCATTCTCCATAGGTTTTTTAGTTCTGTATAGAATTGCTTAGAACATTTTTATGAAGGGGCTTGATCAGCCCCAGTGTGTATAGGTAACAACAAGCTCAGGTGTGTCTTATTAGTAAACTCTTAGTGAAGCCAGGAATGGATCAAACTGCTACGCAATGGGGGCCTTATTTCCATACCTGAATTCTGACAAGCTCTGAAATCCATTAAGAAAGAGGAGGGAGGAGGATGTGAAACTGACGCCATTTCGGCTCACTACAGATCATTTAGTATCTAAACTGACGAGCAACAGGAGCCAGCATGGCGGACAGACCGACACAGTTTCACGACCCCGGTTTGCAATGTTTTTTTTTGTGCACGACACGAAACACAACACACGGTAAATAACGTTCCTCGTAAAGCACATTTCCAAGAGGAAGCTTTCTGACTGAAATTCGAGCGCGTTTGTACCGACATTAGGGACTGTCTTGCGGCGCACAGACGCGATTTTACACCTCAGTAAGGCGTACAGCCTTCACAGTAAGGAAATAGTCGATGGCTTACCTCAGTCAAGATGGCGACGCTTGCTTCACTTTTCCCCAACCACGCTTCACTCCCCGGACACGTGATTCGGGTTTGTTTTCGCAGCTCATCCGGGTGATTGGGATTACCTGACGGGCCGGTGATGTGGCGCTTTACTGTCCGAGCAGCTGTGTGAGCAAAACACAAGAGAAAACCACAGGACCGGGGCTTATAAATAAACACACACATCCACACAGACATACACACACAGCAGACACCGCTGGAGGAAGAGCAGGGACCTGGCACAGGGGAGGTGACCGTCGCGCTTCAATTGTAATTATTATTATTATAACGCGACCGAGCCAAAATAACCGACACTGGGGCGTGAATTGGGCTAGTTCACTCGGGGTTAAAAAGTAAAATATCAGATCTAATGTTATGGGATGGGGCGCCAGTGGGGCATGAGAATGACGTTACTGTTAGATTATCTGAAAGGATTAACGCGAGTCAATAATCAATCAATGTATTGCTTGTTTTATTTGACAAGGTTTATGGATCTGGTGGATACCGACTGGAAGAAAACAGCAATGGCAACTCCTGAGGATTTACAATTTCAAGGTAAGGGGTGTTCAGATAAAACCGCGTTAAATTAGCCTGCATCGCAGCGGGCTGTTACCCGCCGTGCCACCGCCACCCGACGGGCTGGAGCTGCAGAACGCCACGGCTGCGGGCAAAAGCATTGCACCCCCGATAGAGGGAGCTAATGCAGCTTAATAAAGTCCAAAGAACCCTGCTGAATAATGTGACGTTAGCACATTCCAAAATCCAACATTAAATACTGGACTACTAGTATGGCTTCATTTTGTAGTTTATTTGATTAAATTATGCTAAATAAAAGATTGAAATTAATTTTCACATACATACACACACACGCACACACGCATGTTGAGACGCACGTGTGTGGTTTTGGTGAAGCTGTGCCTGGGCAGCTCCCTGTCTCTACACTCCGGGTGCAGGAATGTGTTTGGAATGATATCAGGGAAGTGATGCGGTTTCTGTTTCCTGTCTGCTCAGAGTTTGAAGAGGCGGCCCAGCTGCTCTCAGCCAATCCAGAGGCAGTGACTCGGAGTGCGCGGGACCTGAGCAGCACGGAGAGAGAGAGGGAGAGAGAGAGTGAGAGAGTGAACGTCAGCCTGTCTGAGGAGGAGGGAGAGGAGGAGGAGGCAGAGGTGAGAGAGAGAGAGAGAGAGGGTGAGAGTGAACATTAACCTGTCTGAGGAGGAGGGAGAGGAGGAGGAGGCAGAGGTGAGAGAGAGAGAGAGAGAGTGAACGTCAACCTGTCTGAGGAGGAGGGAGAGGAGGAGGAGGCAGAGGTGAGAGAGAGAGAGAGAGAGGGTGAGAGTGAACGTCAACCTGTCTGAGGAGGAGGCAGAGGAGGAGGAGGCAGAGGTGAGAGAGAGAGAGAGAGAGTGAACGTCAACCTGTCTGAGGAGGAGGGAGAGGAGGAGGAGGCAGAGGTGAGAGAGAGAGAGAGAGAGTGAACGTCAACCTGTCTGAGGAGGAGGGAGAGGAGGAGGAGGCAGAGGTGAGAGAGAGAGAGAGAGAGTGAAGGTGAAGCTGTCTGAGGAGGAGGGAGAGGAGGAGGAGGCAGAGGTGAGAGAGAGAGAGAGAGAGTGAGAGTGAACGTCAACCTGTCTGAGGAGGAGGGAGAGGAGGAGGAGGCAGAGGTGAGAGAGAGAGAGAGAGAGTGAAGGTGAAGCTGTTTGATGGAAGGAGGGAGGGGGGGAGAGTAAGTCAGGGTGTTTCAGTGGATCCTAAGCTCAGTGTTTGAATGGATCCTAAGCTCAGTGTTTGAATGGATCCTGAGCTCAGTGTTTCAGTGGATCCTGAGCTCAGTGTTTGAATGGATCCCGA
>NC_081222.1:585000-610000 GCF_902713425.1 Acipenser ruthenus
GCACGTTCTCCTGTGTTGAAGAGAAATGTAATAAAATATTTTTAAAAGCAGCAGTGGTTTCCGTTTTGCAGTCTGGCGGGCCGGGGCGTGTCGCCGTCTCTGTAGGGTTAGGATTGTTTTCATGAACACGAGCTGCTCTGGAGGGACTTACAGGCAGAAAAAGAAGAAAAAAAACACGAGAGAAAGATTTTCAAAACCCTCCCATCGTTTTATTTAGGTTTTTCTACAATTAAAAAAAAAAAACACATTCACAACCTCATTTCTGCTGCAACGGGCCGCTGTGGTGTGATTTCCACGGCATGAACATGGAGTCCGAACGACCCACCTGTCCTTAAAACAGGAGACCCAGCCGAGGCAACGTGTGCTGTGCACCTGCAGATCCAACCAGAGCCCTCCTGCGAGACGGGGGACCCACGTCCATAGGGGACCTGTACTGTTCTTCCAGAAACGAGACAGACTCTGCAGGCACGGCCGTACGAGAGGGGCTGCATCTCCGCTCCGCCCCCCTGCAGAGCGCCAGGAACGCAGCCCAGCAAAGCCATCGGACTGCTTCGAAACCCTCAGCGTGGTTCTGCTTGAAAATACTAACAAGAAGCAGCAGCCTGTGTGCAAGTGTCTCAGAGCAAGGTGCTCTTCATGCGATGTGATTATAAACTTACTGCAGTGCCGAGGGAGGGACAGTCCAGGACTGTGACACAGATATAAACTCACTGCAGTGCCGAGGGGGGGACAGTCCAGGACTGTGACACAGAAACTCACTGCAGTGCTGAGGGGGGACAGTCCAGGACTGTGACACAGATATAAACTCACTGCAGTGCTGAGGGAGGGACAGTCCAGGACTGTGACACAGATATAAGCTCACTGCAGTGCTGAGGGAGGGACAGTCCAGGACTGTGACACAGATATAAACTCACTGCAGTGCTGAGGGAGGGACAGTCCTGCCTGCCTGGCTCCCTCACTCCCTCTCCGGCTCAGGAATTAGTGTCTAAAATCGTTTCCTTTCTACTAAAAACAAACACAAAGAAAAACAAACAGGCAAAATATGACGTTTCAAAGTGTCGGGTGCCCTGAGACTGAGCAGACTCCACAAACTAACCAACGGCCCGAACCTGAACCCCAATGCTGTGGCCCTTCCCAACCTCCAGGGCTGCGTTTTTATTTCATTTCAATTTGAGTCCGAAGCAGCAGGCCACACATCTGAGAACCGTGCTTCCACTCCTCTACGTGTTTGCATCGTTTGGTAGATCTCTGCTCGGCTGCCCTTGCGCCGTCTCCACAGTCCTGAAGCCAGCCTGCAGGGCTGGAGTCTGAGGTACAAACAGTAACATCAGAGAGCTTCGCTTCCTGCACTGCAAAGCAAGGCAGACTGAAAATCATTTCAAATACTCGAGTGCTGGAGTCACTCCGTCCGGACCTCTGATTGAGAGACACTGGAGCCGATATTGAAACGGGTGCGGAAACACCACAGCCAACCAAATACAATACAGGGCGGGGCCAAGAAGCATGATGGGGGGTGTGGTTACAACGTGGGGGCGGGAACCAGGTCACAGAGCCAATAACATGGGAGGAAGGGGGTAGAGACAAAATGAAGACAAAAAAAAGAGACAAAAGCAGAGTAAAGGAAAGGACGTGCAAGACATTTTAATAGTGAGGTTAAAAATGACTTCCCCTTTAAAAGGTTGTCTTGTTTTTCAGTGGCACAGCTTGAACCCCAGAAACGATCGAGAAGAGGGTGTGGCTTGAAGGCCACTTTCCCATCAGCCCCGCCCAGGTCTGTATAATAAACACACACGAGCCCCGAAACAAACCAAGCCCTTTTTAAAAGGGAGCTGGGATGATCTGCACCGCGCAATACTGTTAGAGATGTATCATTAACATTGACCCCCGACCCTGCCAAAGAATCAAAGAAAATCCAAAAGAAAAAACATTCTGATCACACGGTTCAGACACGTTACCTACCCCATTAATAAACCAGCACAGACTGGGAAACCCAACAACCAGTTACATTCAAGCATTCACTTCCCATTTAAAAAAAAAAAAAAACATAAAGCACAAAGAGTGTCCCGGCCGTCCTTTTCTTTCATCAGAACCGGGTCGCCCTCGTGCGCGGGTTTGTGTTCTTCTGGAGTTTGAATGTGGCTCCCTCTTGTGGTGAGAAGTGGTGGTGCTGCAGTTCAGTAAAGTCCTGGCTCTGTGTGGGTGTGTGGAGAGGAGAGAGGGGAGGAGAGGAGAGGAGAGGGGTCCCACATCCTCTCCTAGCTGCCCCACAGCATCGAGGTCAGGGTCCTGATTGGTTCACGTTTGCAGTGATGTCATTGCTTTGCACGCGTGCAGTTGGTGTGCGGAGGGCCGTGTTGAAATCAGGAAGGCGAGCAGCGAAACTCAACAGAACTGCTTTATTTATTTTATTGGATACTAAAAAGCATTCTATCTTACAAACTAACAATGAAAACCAAACGCGACTGCCAGACTAGTTCTGCTCACTTTCCTGCACATTATCAAATGCATTGGAAAAATAATAAGAAAAAAATCCCTTCTTAGAGATACATATACATTACATGTATGTATGTATGTATGTATGTATGTATGTATGTATGTATGTATGTATGTATGTATGTATGTATGTATGTATGTATGTATGTAGTTGTGTTTTCTTGTATAACTGTAATCTACTTTCAGATAGAAACAGTGAAATTGACAGCGCTGTGATCTCTTTACAAACAGCTGGACAGTCGAGTACAAAAAAAAATAATAAAAAAAACAACTAGAAACTCAAAGAGGATGACCTCACTGATGACATCGTGCAGAGCAATGACATCCCCCGACTACAGCCAATCAGAGCAGTGCCCTGGCTGGCCGCTGCGTGAGAGGGGCCGAATCGGAGACAGGAAGCAGCAGCCTCTTTGGGTTTCCTGTTGCTGTCAGTTCAGAGGTGAAGGGCGTTGAGAGGTCGGAGAGGAGACAGGAGGTGAGGTCTTAGCTCCCATAATGCATCGTGTTGCTGGGGATGGACAGGGGGGAGGCCATGGAGATGGCGGGGCCCCCCATGGTGAACTGCTGGTTGTTGATGGGGTAGTGGCCCCCGCTGGTGCTGGGGCCCGCCTGCCCGCTGGAGTTACCTGCGAGGAGAGAAAGGGGAGGGGTTGACGTGTCGCACGAAACAGCGCTCGCAGTCTCCTCTCCTTCAGGACCGCTGGCTGTGAGCAATGCAGTCCAGTCATGTGACTCTGCCTCACAGAACCCAAACTCATTCCTGAAAGGTGAGTCTGCTGGGTAAGGGCTCTACGAATGCCTCTGCTAGCAGCGCAATCTGTTCTGGGCGGGCAGCAATCTCAAGTAGCAAGGTGGAAATGCATGGTGATGTTAACAGGAGCCTTGCCCCCGGGTCGCTGTGTGGCTGTGCAGTGCAGTGTGTGCTCAGTGTGTGCTGTAGCTGTTCAGTGTGTGCTGTAGCTGTTCAGTGTGTGCTGTAGCTGTTCAGTGTGTGCTGTAGCTGTTCAGTGTGTGCTGTAGCTGTGTACCTGGCTCACAGTATCTCTACTCACCCTGCATGATTCCCGTGCTCATGATGGATCCCATCCTGGAGTGTGTGTGATTCACAATCCCTGTGTTCGCTAGAGAGAGAGAGAGAGAGAGAGATACACTTTTTAATCAATCAATCAATCAATCAGGTCGAGACAGAGATACACTTTTTACTGCAGAGAGAGAGAGAGAGGAGAGAGAGATCAGCATCAAACTCCACAGCTATGAGCCAGGGTCGCTTCCCTTGGCATCATGAGCAGGTGCTGCGATGCTTGGCATTCGCACTGGAGGAACAGTGTAACAAGATCAACAGCTCGCTGCCAGTATCAGCAATAGCTGCACACAGAGAACGACATCCCTGCATCCAGGACAGCATCCAACAGGAAAGGGGATTAGAACTGAGAGTCGCCTGGGACAACTGGAGGCTGCTAGAGATTGGAGAATGCAGGCACATGCTGCTCAGCTCCCCCCTGGAGATTGGAGAATGCAGGCACATGCTGCTCAGCTCCCCCCTGGAGATTGGAGAATGCAGGCACATGCTGCTCAGCTCCCCCCTGGAGATTGGAGAATGCAGGCACATGCTGCTCAGCTCCCCCCTGGAGATTGGAGAATGCAGGCACATGCTGCTCAGCTCCCCCCTGGAGATTGGAGAATGCAGGCACATGCTGCTCAGCTCCCCCCTGGAGATTGGAGAATGCAGGCACATGCTGCTCAGCTCCCCCCTGGAGATTGGAGAATGCAGGCACATGCTGCTCAGCTCCCCCCTGGAGATTGGAGAATGCAGGCACATGCTGCTCAGCTCCCCCCTGGAGATTGCTACAGCTAGCCTCTGACCCGACGCGGCTTGCTTACCCAGTGGGATGAGGTTGTTGTGGCCGACTGTTGATCCACTGGGAATAACACCACTGAGGTCATAGGCTCCAGGCATCCCTGCACAGAGAGAGAGAGAACCAACAGCAGACAGATTATCAGGGGTGCAGCAAATCAACTACACGCACGCACGCACGCAGGGTTTAAATGAACTGCCAAACCTCAACACACGGGGAATCACTGTAGCCTGTGTGTGGAGTGTGGAGGGTGTGGAGTGTGTGGAGCGTGGGAGTGTGGGAGCGTGGGAGTGTGGGAGTGTAGAATGGGGAGTGTGGATATTTGATGGAATATATTGAAGGCTCCCCGAGGCGTCCCCATACCTTGGCTCATGCCGTAGCCCCCCCCTGTGTTCCACATGTTTTCGGAGGGGGAGGTGTAGTGGGATCCGGGAGGGGGGGAGGGGGTGGCGCCAGTGTACCTGAAACAACAAAACAATGAAAACAAGACACACACCCCCTCCACACACACACACACACACACACACACACACAGAGCCCCGCGCACGCACGCACGCACAGACACAGCGACAGGGTTAGCACACACACACACACACACACACACAGCCCCACACACAGCCCCACACACACACACACACACACACACACACTGACACACACAGCCCCACACACACACACAGCCCCACACACACACACTGACACACACACACGCCAGGGAGGAGGAGCTTATTCTTTTTTTTCTTTTTCAGGCAGATGATATTTTTTCTCTTCTCTTTTTTCACTTTCTGGGACAAAAAAAATCCCTCCCTCCCTCCTTCATTCATCCATCCTCTCGGCTCCACCGCGCTGCACAGAGGAGTCAGCCAAAGATAATCCCCAAGGATACTCGCTGTACAGCCAGGAGAAGCTCTGGGAAGACAAGAGGACCTTCCTTCCTTCCTTCCACCCCTCCCTCCCTCCTGATGGTACAGCCCTGACTGCCACCCGCCCCCCGGCAGGAGAGACCACTCACCTAAAAAAGGGGTTCTTCAGGTCCAGCAAGTTGCTGGATTTAGAACCAGTCTGGTCAACCTGAGCTACAATGCTGATGTCATAGCTCTGCCTGCAGATGAGAAAAACAGAGAGAGACAAGATTAAAAAAACAAACACAAACTTCAAAAACAGAGATGGAGGGGTGCAGAGATGGAGGGATGCAGAGATGGAGGGATGCAGAGATGGAGGGATGCAGAGATGGAGGGATGCAGGGTTGCAGAGATGGAGGGATGCAGAGATGGAGATGCACGTACCTCTTGTTTGCGAGGAGCAGGGCCGTTCCGGACAGCGTGTCTCCTGCCTTGGCAAAGAGGGGGGACTGGAGAAGACAGCGGACCTGGTACCAGTGAGTGAGGGGCTCTGTGGGGGCCGTGGAGAGCCACACTGTCACCCTGCAGAGGGACAGAGAGCCGGGTCACACACATACACTAATCACACACACACATACACTAACCACACACACACTAATCACACACAGACACACCAATCACTACACAGACACTAATCACTACACACACAGGTTCCTCGTTCGCAGACAGTAAATCGGGAAGCAGCCCGATATCGGGGTCCCGCTCGCTCTCTCGGGGGTGTAACTCACACTGAGCCGATGAAAGCCACGTCGAACCAGAAGGCCAGTCCGTGGACCAGTCCAGAGTGCATCATGTGGAACTTGAAGGGGATCTCTATCCTGCAAACACACGAGAGGGAGGAAAACACAGTGAGAGCTGGACCCTGCGGCACCAGACCCCGCCCCGCGGCACCAGACCCCGCCCCGCGGCACCAGACCCCGCCCCGCGGCACCAGACCCCGCCCCGCGGCACCAGACCCCGCCCCGCGGCACCAGACCCCGCCCCGCGGCACCAGACTCGAGTGGAAGAATGGCACCCCCTGGTGGCCTGCCACACACAGTGCAGGGATGGGAAAAGCTGGAGCGACTCGAGAGGCAGACATGAGCGCTGATGACAGCGTGCAGCCGGGCTGCACGGCACGCCTGGGCACAGCGCTGATATTTCTGACACTGGTACAGCAGCATGTTAAGCTGGGGCAGCAGCACTGGTAAAGACACATTCAAGTCTGAAAGTAGCGCACGATCCCGCTTGCATCATCACTGCCTCTGGAGCGCCGCCTAGTGGCTCACCTGTGCAGGTCATCCTCTTTTGCCTCCAGGAAGTTGACTGTGTATTTCACTGATTTGGCCATCAGGATGCGGATATCAAACGTGTCCTGAGAGAGAGAGAGAGAGAGAGAGAGAGGGAGAGAGAGAGAGAGAGAGAGGGGGGGGGAGGGAGAGAGAGAGAGAGAGAGAGAGAGAGAGAGAGGGGGGGGGGGGGGGGAGAGAGAGAGAGAGAGAGAGAGAACAGTCTAGTAACACAGGGTGGAAATAAGACGCCCAATTTCTTAGCACTTCGATCAACTCCTGGTTTCACTAGGAGTTTAATTAGAGGACACACCTGAGCTTGTTACCTATACAGACTGTGGCAGATCAAGCTGGTAGTAAAATCTGGAAGGGGTGAAGCTGCTATGCAACAGGAGTCTTATTTCCATCCCTGCACAGACAGCAAAGAGATTTCTAATTGCCACTGAAGACAACAGCCAGCCAGCACTGTCTGCAGCACAGTTTATTTCATGCACTGCGGTTTCATCTCTGTAGGGGGCTTTGGCATGCTGGGAGAACGCTGCTGCATTCAAGGCAAGGCGCTGCTGGCCAGGCCTCTCTTGAAGGACCGAGCCACGCTGCGTTTGGGACCCTGCACTCACCACGATGGGCTGCCTGAAGTACTCATCCACAGCAGCGCCACGCAGAGCAGACAGGTCCACGCCGTGGAACGAGGGCTGATACCTGCAGAGACAGAGAGACTGGGGTTCAGAACCAGCACGCACACCTCTTACAGTGCAGTCAGACAGCGCCCCCCACAGGGCAGACCCCGCAGGGACTCACCAGAAGTTGGCCTTGGTGAATTGCTCCATGTAGAGCTGCTCGTCTGTGAAGGGAGCCAGGTGAACGTCGCCGATTGTGGGGAACATGTTACCTGAGACAGGGAGGGAAGGAGGGGGAGAAACCAGTTAGGGTTAGGGGGTCTCACCGTTGGGTTAGGGTTAGGGGGTCTCACCGTTGGGTTAGGGGGTCTCACCGTTGGGTTAGGGGGTCTCACCGCTGGGTTAGGGGGTCTCACCGCTGGGTTAGGGGGTCTCACCGCTGGGTTAGGGGGTCTCACCGTTGGGTTAGGGGGTCTCACCGTTGGGTTAGGGGGTCTCACCGTTGGGTTAGGGGGTCTCACCATTGGGTTAGGGGGTCTCACCGTTGGGTTAGGGGGTCTCACCGCTGGGTTAGGGTTAGGGGGTCTCCCCGCTGGGTTAGGGGGTCTCACCGCTGGGTTAGGGGGTCTCACCGCTGGGTTAGGGTTAGGGGGTCTCACCGTTGGGTTAGGGTTAGGGGGTCTCACCGTTGGGTTAGGGGGTCTCACCGCTGGGTTAGGGGGTCTCACCGCTGGGTTAGGGTTAGGGGGTCTCACCGCTGGGTTAGGGGTCTCACCGCTGGGTTAGGGGGTCTCACTGCTGGGTTAGGGGGTCTCACCGCTGGGTTAGGGGGTCTCACCGCTGGGTTAGGGGGTCTCACCGCTGGGTTAGGGCGTCTCACTGCTGGGTTAGGGTTAGGGGGTCTCACCGTTGGGTTAGGGGGTCTCACCGCTGGGTTAGGGGGTCTCACCGCTGGGTTAGGGTTAGGGGGTCTCACCGTTGGGTTAGGGGGTCTCACCGTTGGGTTAGGGGGTCTCACCGCTGGGTTAGGGGGTCTCACCGCTGGGTTAGGGGGTCTCACCGTTGGGTTAGGGGGTCTCACCGTTGGGTTAGGGGGTCTCACCATTGGGTTAGGGGGTCTCACCGTTGGGTTAGGGGGTCTCACCGTTGGGTTAGGGGGTCTCACCGTTGGGTTAGGGGGTCTCACCGTTGGGTTAGGGGGTCTCACCATTGGGTTAGGGGGTCTCACCGTTGGGTTAGGGGGTCTCACCGTTGGGTTAGGGGGTCTCGCCGCTGGGTTAGGGGGTCTCGCCGCTGGGTTAGGGGGTCTCACCGTTGGGTTTGAGGAACTTCTTGGCGTGCAGGTAGCTCTCCAGCATCCTCTCGTTGAACAGCATGTATCCCATGGGCTCCGAGATGATCATGTCAACCTGCTCCGGGAGATTCACCTCCTCCACCTTCCCAGAGATCACCAGGATGCGATCCGTCAGGTTGTTGTTCTTCACCAGGAGCTGAGAGACACACAGATGAGTGTGATAGAGGGCATGAGACACACACTGAGTTATAGAGACACACAGAGTGATACAGAGACACACAGTGACACACAGAGACGAGAGTGATAGAGGGAGTGATACAGAGACACACAGAGCGACACAGAGATAGGAGGTGGATTGCCAGCCTCGTCTCCAGTGCTATCGCTCGGCTCTGCAGGACTCGGCTGTACCTCAGCATGCTGAGCCATCGAGCTCGCCTCCACCGCGTAAACCTTGCGAGCGCCGGCCTGAGCAGCGAAGAAGGACAGGATCCCCGAGCCACAGCCGACATCGAGCACCACCTGGGAGGGGACAGGGGAGAGGACTGAGGCAAGCAATTCAATACAAATAAACAAATTAAAAAGCAAGCCACATCACACGACTGCAGCGTTCAGGACACAAAGAATCTATTTCACAATCGTAATGTATTGAAAGCGTTTCCTTCCCGGCGCGCGCACGCAGTCTCTCTCATCAGCAGCCTGGCCGAGGAGAGCTGCTGATGATCCGTGGGTTAAGCGGGTTTGTGGTTCTGAGCGGCTGCAGCAGTACCTTGTCCTTGAAGTCTATGTGGTTCTGCAGGATGGCTCGCTGGTAGGTTCCGGTCCGAACGTAGTCCTGCATCATGTTCTGCTGCTGAGAGAGGTAGCCGTAGAACTGGGGGGGGAGAGAGACGGGGTCACTTCAGACAGGGATCTCAGGCAGCGCCTTCACAAGCACAAGAAATCCACGCTTTACAAAGAATCAACGGGCTTCAGGGGAGTCGGTGATCCTTAAACCCGTGTGCATTTGAATCTGTGCCCCCCTCCCGCCCCCTGTCTGTACCTGGAAGTACTGCACTGCGGAGGACTCCTCTGTGCGCTCGGTGAACACAGACTGCTCCTCACTGTGGCCCCGGCAGTTCTTCAGGATGTTGTAAAAAGAGCAGAAATCTAAAAAAAAAAAAAAAACGCATGAATTTCAGTTAACAGGTGTTGGTTCTGATCGTTTTCATGCTGGCTGCCCGAGTCTCTGACAGTGCGAAGAGTCCACACTCGGTGTGAAGAGACGCTAATCTCTCGGCTGCTCAAATCGTGCCAAGTGATTTGTTATAACAAAATAACCTGCTCTTATTATGCAGCACTCAAGAGGCCCCTCAGGACATGCAACGCGCTGCAGATCAGAGAGACCCGCGCGTCGTGACAGTGGAGAATCGTGCGCTCCGAGCTGGGTCAGGGGTCAGGGGTCAGGGGTCCTCACCGTTCGGGGAGGAGAACTGGAGGAGGACGCTGTTGCAGCCCAGGGTGATGATGAAGGACTGTTTACCAACCCGACTGCACTCCGTCTCTCGAGAGACCGAACACTTGAACACACAGACCTGCTCACCTGCGAGAGAGAGAGAGAGAGAGAGAGAGAGGGGTTAGAGAGGAGAGAGGAAGAGAGAGAGGGGGGGGTTAGGGGCTAGAGAGGAGACACACACACCCTCCCACCCACCTGCAACAGAGAGGCCAGGGTTATACAGACTCTGGCTGGCGCGGCACACGATCCACAGTGACTTGACCTGCATGCTGTTGAGAATAGTCACTGCGGGCAGCCCTGGCCCCGCTGGCACTATTTCCATCCCAATAGAAAACAAAATGATTTCACTCAACTCTTTCAGCCCCTTGGTGTGGATCGCTCTGCTGTCCTGTCTCATGCTAATGTCCCTGAGTCCCACAGAAAGAGAGTGCCCGGCTCTTTGTTAGACACAAAGGGGGGTCCAGCCGCGGGACAATAGATCAGGAGGGGGAGGGGAGGGGGAGGGGTCACCCCTTCACTGATCTGCGCCTTCTCTTTAATCCTGGATTGCTTACTGAGCAACACCAGAGAATGAATGTGTCGTTTATAACCAGGTTCTGTGTGCTGTATTAATAGATACCCTGCAGGTTCTGTGTGCTGTATTAATAGATACCCTGCAGGTTCTGGGTGCTGTATTAATAGATACCCTGCAGGTTCCGGGTGCTGTATTAATAGATACCCTGCAGGTTCCGGGTGCTGTATTAATAGATACCCTGCAGGTTCCGGGTGCTGTATTAATAGATACCCTGCAGGTTCCGGGTGCTGTATTAATAGATACCCTGCAGGTTCCGGGTGCTGTATTAATAGATACCCTGCAGGTTCCGTGTGCTGTATTAATAGATACCCTGCAGGTTCTGGGTGCTGTATTAATAGATCTTGAATGTAGATTTTGCTACAACCGTCATCCACAACTATTAAACTCTTAACCAGGCTGAATGTAGATGATGTGCTGAAAGAATCTTCCTCAACTTCATGACAAACGATTAGAGACCTTGAAAGACATTCAGTTTCTTGTCTTTTAAAGGATTCAGTTTATTCTTGTCTGGCTCAGTGAAAGAGGTACGCACACACGCACGCACGCACGCACGCACACACACACCCCCCCCCACACACACACACACACCCACCCCCGCACACACACACGCACGCACGCACGCACACACACACACCCCCCCCCCACACACACACACCCACCCCCGCACACACACACACACACGCACGCACGCACACACACACGCACGCACGCACACACACACGCACACCCCCGCACACACACACACACGCACGCACGCACACACACACGCACGCACACACGCACACACGCACGCACGCACACACGCACACACACCCCCCCCACACACACACACACACCCACCCCCGCACACACACACACACACGCACGCACGCACACACACACGCACGCACACACGCACGCACACACACGCACTGTAATGGGATCACAGCTTACAGCTCGCTCAGTGTCAGAGATTAGCCCTGCATTCACACAGGAGCATCATCTGACAGCGCGAAGGTGATTTCGTGTAGTATTGGGGATAGCCGGTACTCTGATTCACGGGTCAGTGCACTGGTGGAGTCTGCCACTGTGTAGTGCTGCACATGGGGTGAAAACACACACACACTGACACACACACACACACACACACACACACTGACACACACACACACACACACACACACACACACACACACACTCACACTCACACACACACTCACACACACACACGCACACACACACACACTCCTAACCAGTTGCTTCCCAGGCCTGCACTTTTTCATTCACTCATATTTTCCACAACAGGAGACCGCGGCACAGACTGATTCATTCACACACACACCATTTCCACTTTCCTGAGGAATTCTCCAGAGACACACACACTGACACACAGAGTAACACACACGGACACACAGAGTAACACAGAGTAACACACACGGACACACAGAGTAACACAGAGTAACACACACACACGGACACACAGAGTAACACACACACACAATGACACACACACACACAATGACACACAGAGTAAAACACACACACACTGACACACACACACACTGACACACACACAGCCCCTCCACTAACACCACTCCCGCTTTAAATACAGAACGAGTTAAACGCAACACAGAAAGCACTCGTCTCAAACAGCCACGGAAGCGGTAAATCGGCGGTAATTACGCTGTAATATACTGCAGTACATTCTCCTGTTGCACTGCTTGTAACGGTGTAGGACTGCACAGACTTTACAGCGTGGCCAAAACTAACTGAACGGAAACACAGACGTGTCACATCAAACAGTGACGCGTTGTGGTTTAATACAATATACACGCTGTTTAAGAAGCGTGCGGGTGAGATTGAGAAATATAATAATACTGTCTCTTTAAACAGGAGCCTGCATCATCACTGCGGGGCCATCGAGACGGGACAGCAAGGATATTTAAACAAGCAGTAACCCTAAATAAACCAGGGGGGGGGGATGTTACTAAACCAATCACGGCAAATCTATCGAAGCGCCTTAAATCCGTCCCTAACCCCGCAGGACTGCGCGGTGACGAGCAGGTGGCGTTACTGATGCCCCCGTCTCACCAGAAACCCCCCAAAAATAAAGAAAATGCGTCCTCTTCCTTATCGCTGCTTTGAAATATAGATTATATAACACATGCGCATTAATAATAATAACCAACACAAGACTGATGCGGTGCCGGTGACTGTGTTTATATACCGGCCAGACGCGAGTAAACTAGTGTTAACGAACAACAACCTGGTGTAAACCTGCAGCTTAATGCCACTAAAATAAAATCACCAACAACACAGACAGCAAGGGCTTAAAAACACAGAGAGGACCGACCGGGCTCCCCGCCACACACTAGATAGATAGATAAATAAATAAATACAGATATATAGATAGAGCTCGTCAAAAACACAACTGAAAAAATCCACCAAACTAATATGCTGGTAACTGTCTTCAATTCTTAATCAAAAAAACACAAAGCCATGAATATTATAACGTTCCAAAGCATTGCGCGGTCATCAACCGACCACAACACAGAGATTTAAAAAAAACAAACTTTAACGTTGCTTTTTTTAAAGATTAGACGGGCAGTTTATATGTAGAAAAAGAGATTACAATAGAACTTACAAAAAAAACCAACACATGTCAAGCTTTTTATTGAATTAAAAACTCCCAACTTTTACAGAATTCCTCAAGACGCGTTTTTTCAGACCTCCCTCCCTCTCTCTCTCTATCTCAAGGGCAGCGGTGTGGCGTAGTGGTTAGGGCTCTGGACTCTTGACCGGAGGGTCGTGGGTTCAATCCCCAGTGAGGGACACTGCTGCTGTACCCTTGAGCAAGGTACTTTACCTAGATTGCTCCAGTAAAAACCCAACTGTATAAATGGGGAATTGTATGTAAAAATAATGTGATATCTTGTAACAATTGTAAATCGCCCTGGATAAGGGCGTCTGCTAAGAAATAAATAATAATAATAATAATAATATCTCTCTCTCCACAACAATGCGAGTCAGTGCGAGATTATAAACATATTGTAAAGAGCAATTTATCCGACTAGCACCAGTCCAGCATTGCAGCGTGCGTGTGCGTGTGCGTCTGTGTGTGCAGACAGAGGTTGCAGCTGAAGTAATATCCGGTATTATTATTATTATTATTTATTATTATTATTATTATTAACACAGTACAGGGTCGTTTCTCGGACCGCCAGCGCTGCAGCGTGCGCGCTGATGCCTTCTGTTCATAATTAATGAGGCTGCTGGCTGGCTTGCTTTAGTGTGGACCGGACCGACCTGATCTTTTTTGTTCTCTATTCCCGTCCCGGTTGTTACTCACTGCTGGAGAGCGCGATCAGCGCAGCCTCTTGCGTGGACTTCACCTCCAGTTTCAGCGGCTGCTGCTCCGAGTGCCGCTGGATTTCTCCATTTGCGTCGCCGATGGAGAGGAGCCTCACGCCGGGAAACACCGACACCGCCATCTTGTTACTGGGGGAGGGGGGGGAGCGATGCACCGGGTGAAATACTGACTCGCTACCGCCGCGCAGCGTCCGGCTCTCCAGGAAAAGGGAAATGATAGCAAAGAGAAGGAAAACTAATACCAAACAGCGACTCTCTGGCCGGCCGCGGTGCAGAACCAAACGACTCGCTACCGCCGCCTTGTGGCCACTTCGGGGCTCTCCTGCTGCGCCACTGAAGAGCAGGGCATGCAACTGAGCCCTCGGTGTCCCCATCTTGGCTCTGACTGGCGCATACTTCGCACAGGAATCAGACTCTGCTGTGGAGCCGGAATGGCTCCTGTTTCATAATGTAAAACGCTCTCTGCTGCTCGGTACACCTTGTCCTCCCGACCTCTGGGAAACCCCCTGACTGACGACCACGTGGTCGTTTCGTGAAAAAAAAACAGGTCCACCGGTTGAAGTCCTGGCTCAGCCCCTGACTCGCTTGTGTGTGACCCGGAGCATGTCACTGAACCTCCTTGTGCTCCGTCTTTCTGGTGAGACGTTGCTGTGACTCTGCAGCGGATGCGTGGTTCACACACCCTAGTCTCTGTACCTTGGATAAAAGCGTCTGCTAAATAAACTAATAATAACAGAAGAGAATGCCACCACGCCCCGCAGCCACAGCATGTTCAACAGCCTCTTATAACAACGCATTGTTTCTTTAGACTAACCCAGAATCAGTTCCCAAGACCGTCAACACAGCCTGTCGATCAGTGTCAGGCTCATGAGAGAGCCTCGCACTGCAGCACTGCTGAGAGCACAGTGTGCAGGGCAGCCAAACCAGCAGCACCCTTTACAATGAACTCACGCGGCTTCAGAAAGTCCCATCAAACCTGCTGCATAATGTCGTGCTAACATATCTAATTACACACCACTTTGTAGCTTTCCAGATACTTAACGAAAAACTGACAAAATGTGACATTTCCAAATCCAATCTGAAACACCACTGTACTGTACTGATGTATCTTCATTCAGTCCAGCTGGAGATAATGAAGAGGCAGCACAAGGAGGCTGGTGTCGTTTCACATGCGTTTCCTTTGAGAGATATATATTATTATAAATCTCCTGTACATGGTCCCCTTGAAACAACACCGGAGCCTGCGAGTTCATTTCAAGCTTGTGAGAGTGTTCTTCACTCATTCAGAGCCTGCGAGTTCATTTCAAGCTCGTGAGAGTGTTCTTCACTCATTCAGAGCCTGTGGGTTCATTTCAAGCTCGTGAGAGTGTTCTTCACTCATTCAGAGCCTGTGAGTTCATTTCAAGCTTGTGAGAGTGTTCTTCACTCATTCAGAGCCTGCGAGTTCATTTCAAGCTCGTGAGAGTGTTCTTCACTCATTCAGAGCCTGCGAGTTCATTTCAAGCTCGTGAGAGTGTTCTTCACTCATTCAGAGCCTGTGAGTTCATTTCAAGCTCGTGAGAGTGTTCTTCACTCATTCAGAGCCTGCGAGTTCATTTCAAGCTCGTGAGAGTGTTCTTCACTCATTCAGAGCCTGTGAGTTCATTTCAAGCTCGTGAGAGTGTTCTTCACTCAGAGCCTGTGGGTTCATTTCAAGCTCGTGAGAGTGTTCTTCACTCATTCAGAGCCTGTGGGTTCATTTCAAGCTCGTGAGAGTGTTCTTCACTCATTCAGAGCCTGTGGGTTCATTTCAAGCTCGTGAGAGTGTTCTTCACTCATTCAGAGCCTGTGAGTTCATTTCAAGCTCGTGAGAGTGTTCTTCACTCATTCAGAGCCTGTGAGTTCATTTCAAGCTCGTGAGAGTGTTCTTCACTCATTCAGAGCCTGTGAGTTCATTTCAAGCTCGTGAGAGTGTTCTTCACTCATTCAGAGCCTGTGAGTTCATTTCAAGCTCGTGAGAGTGTTCTTCACTCATTCAGAGCCTGCGAGTTCATTTCAAGCTCGTGAGAGTGTTCTTCACTCATTCAGAGCCTGTGGGTTCATTTCAAGCTCGTGAGTGTTCTTCACTCATTCAGAGCCTGTGAGTTCATTTCAAGCTCGTGAGAGTGTTCTTCACTCATTCAGAGCCTGTGGGTTCATTTCAAGCTCGTGAGAGTGTTCTTCACTCATTCAGAGCCTGTGGGTTCATTTCAAGCTCGTGAGAGTGTTCTTCACTCATTCAGAGCCTGCGAGTTCATTTCAAGCTCGTGAGAGTGTTCTTCACTCATTCAGAGCCTGTGGGTTCATTTCAAGCTCGTGAGAGTGTTCTTCACTCATTCAGAGCCTGTGAGTTCATTTCAAGCTCGTGAGAGTGTTCTTCACTCAGAGCCTGTGGGTTCATTTCAAGCTCATGAGTGTTCTTCACTCATTCAGAGCCTGTGGGTTCATTTCAAGCTCGTGAGAGTGTTCTTCACTCATTCAGAGCCTGTGAGTTCATTTCAAGCTTGTGAGAGTGTTCTTCACTCATTCAGAGCCTGTGAGTTCATTTCAAGCTCGTGAGAGTGTTCTTCACTCATTCAGAGCCTGCGAGTTCATTTCAAGCTCGTGAGAGTGTTCTTCACTCATTCAGAGCCTGTGAGTTCATTTCAAGCTCGTGAGAGTGTTCTTCACTCATTCAGAGCCTGTGAGTTCATTTCAAGCTCGTGAGAGTGTTCTTCACTCATTCAGAGCCTGCGAGTTCATTTCAAGCTCGTGAGAGTGTTCTTCACTCATTCAGAGCCTGTGAGTTCATTTCAAGCTCGTGAGAGTGTTCTTCACTCAGAGCCTGTGGGTTCATTTCAAGCTCATGAGAGTGTTCTTCACTCATTCAGAGCCTGTGGGTTCATTTCAAGCTCGTGAGAGTGTTCTTCACTCATTCAGAGCCTGTGGGTTCATTTCAAGCTCGTGAGAGTGTTCTTCACTCATTCAGAGCCTGTGAGTTCATTTCAAGCTCGTGAGAGTGTTCTTCGCTCATTCAGAGCCTGTGGGTTCATTTCAAGCTCGTGAGAGTGTTCTTCACTCATTCAGAGCCTGTGAGTTCATTTCAAGCTCGTGAGAGTGTTCTTCACTCATTCAGAGCCTGCGAGTTCATTTCAAGCTCGTGAGAGTGTTCTTCACTCATTCAGAGCCTGCGAGTTCATTTCAAGCTCGTGAGAGTGTTCTTCACTCATTCAGAGCCTGCGAGTTCATTTCAAGCTCGTGAGAGTGTTCTTCACTCATTCAGAGCCTGTGGGTTCATTTCAAGCTCGTGAGTGTTCTTCACTCATTCAGAGCCTGTGAGTTCATTTCAAGCTCGTGAGAGTGTTCTTCACTCATTCAGAGCCTGTGGGTTCATTTCAAGCTCGTGAGAGTGTTCTTCACTCATTCAGAGCCTGTGGGTTCATTTCAAGCTCGTGAGAGTGTTCTTCACTCATTCAGAGCCTGTGGGTTCATTTCAAGCTCGTGAGAGTGTTCTTCACTCATTCAGAGCCTGCGAGTTCATTTCAAGCTCGTGAGAGTGTTCTTCACTCATTCAGAGCCTGTGGGTTCATTTCAAGCTCGTGAGAGTGTTCTTCACTCATTCAGAGCCTGTGAGTTCATTTCAAGCTCGTGAGAGTGTTCTTCACTCAGAGCCTGTGGGTTCATTTCAAGCTCATGAGTGTTCTTCACTCATTCAGAGCCTGTGGGTTCATTTCAAGCTCGTGAGAGTGTTCTTCACTCATTCAGAGCCTGTGGGTTCATTTCAAGCTCGTGAGAGTGTTCTTCACTCATTCAGAGCCTGCGAGTTCATTTCAAGCTTGTGAGAGTGTTCTTCACTCATTCAGAGCCTGTGGGTTCATTTCAAGCTCGTGAGAGTGTTCTTCACTCATTCAGAGCCTGTGAGTTCATTTCAAGCTCGTGAGAGTGTTCTTCACTCAGAGCCTGTGGGTTCATTTCAAGCTCGTGAGAGTGTTCTTCACTCATTCAGGCAGCCTGTGAGTTCATTTCAAGCTCGTGAGAGTGTTCTTCACTCATTCAGAGCCTGTGAGTTCATTTCAAGCTCGTGAGAGTGTTCTTCACTCATTCAGAGCCTGTGAGTTCATTTCAAGCTCGTGAGAGTGTTCTTCACTCATTCAGAGCCTGTGGGTTCATTTCAAGCTCGTGAGAGTGTTCTTCACTCATTCAGAGCCTGTAGGTTCATTTCAAGCTTGTTAGAGTGTTCTTCACTCATTCAGAGCCTGCGAGTTCACTTCAAGCTCATGAGAGTGTTCTTCACTCATTCAGAGCCTGTGAGTTCATTTCAAGCTTGTTAGAGTGTTCTTCACTCATTCAGAGCCTGTAGGTTCATTTCAAGCTTGTTAGAGTGTTCTTCACTCATTCAGAGCCTGCGAGTTCACTTCAAGCTCGTGAGAGTGTTCTTCACTCATTCAGAGCCTGTGGGTTCATTTCAAGCTCGTGAGAGTGTTCTTCACTCATTCAGAGCCTGTGGGTTCATTTCAAGCTTGTGAGAGTGTTCTTCGCTCATTCAGGCAGTACCCTGAGTTAGGCAAATGAAGCAAGTGATGAAACACATGATTTTATTAATTATTAATACAGATCACAGTTACAGATATTAAACACAGCACATGTTTACAGTACTCATTCGTTAATTAGAGAAGTGTGAGTGTGTGTTCATATACATACATACATATATATTAAGTGTGGGTGTAGTACCTTTGGCAAATTAGTGTCACATTTCAGGAAGCTGTTCGATACAACAAGTGATTCAAAATCGCTAAAAACAAAATCATCACCCAGGTTACAGTGACCCCGTGACCTCAGGGGTCACACTCAGGGCAAAAGCAAAGCGAGTGAATTTGCTGAGGGGGTTCGTATACGAAGTGATGGAGAGCTCACTGTGAATAGGAAAAGCCTGCCTCTGAGGGAGTGAACAGATCAGCCCTGAACAGGGCTTCGTCTCCCACAAGGTGGGCAATGCTTACTAACATCGCAGTCTCCAGTTCTAGAAGGGCGCGCGTTACATTTCAGCTGTGTCTTCCACGTGCGGCGGGTTCGAATATTCTCTCAGGGTTACAGACACGCAGTCCTGCTCAGTTAAAGGCAGGCTTGTTTGACTGGGAGCTGTTGAAGCGTCTCGCTGCCGCATGTTGAGCTTCTTGCACAACCTGCCTTCAAACCAAACATTCCTTCAGCAGAGACGCAATCTCCTCCACAGACACCAGGAGTCCCTGTGCTTGATACTGGGACTGCTGGCTGGGAGCCAGACCGTCCGAGAGGGCGTTCCCAGTCCAGACTGGATTCTGGTGTGGGGAGTGAGTGAGCTGTGTGTGTGAGTGAGGTGTGTGTGAGTGAGTGTGAATGTGAGAGTGAGTGTGTGTGTGACTGAGTGAGTGAGTGTGTGGTGTGTGTGAGTGAGTGAGTGTGTGTGTAAGTGTGTGGTGTGTGTGTCTGTGTGTGTGTACGGTGTGTGCGTGTGTGCAGTGTGTGTGTCAGTGTGTGTGTGTGTGTGTCAGGGAGTGATGCAGTTCCTGGTCATCGTCTTGTTATTTCTTGGGGTCTTGAATCACATGAGAATCACACAGCCTCTCTGCTTCACTGTTAGATTAATCTGAAAGAGAGAGAGAGAGAGAGAGAGAGAGAGAGAGAGAGAGAGAGAGAGAGAGAGAGTCTCAGTCGTTAACTCTGAGCAGTCACATGAGAAAAACAAACACACACACACACACACACACACTGACACACACACACACACACACACACTGACACTGACACACACACTGACACACACACACTGACACACACACACACACTGACACACACACACACACACTGACACACACACACACACACAGTCTATTCACCATCTACAGGCATTTCTTTGAGAGCAGTTGAAATATTTCAGTGGTGAATGCTCATGATCGGTCTGGGGCTTTACATCATTTGCATAACAGATCTCTATCTTTACATGGGAATGAGACTCCTATTGCACAGCAGTCTGTCACCCAGCCCAGCCACAGGGATGGGAATGAGACTCCTATTGCACAGCAGTGTCACCCAGCCCAGCCACAGGGATGGGAATGAGACTCCTATTGCACAGCAGTGTCACCCAGCCCAGCCACAGGGATGGGAATGAGACTCCTATTGCACAGCAGTGTCACCCAGCCCAGCCACAGGGATGGGAATGAGACTCCTATTGCACAGCAGTGTCACCCAGCCCAGCCACAGTGATGGGAATGAGACTCCTATTGCACAGCAGTGTCACCCAGCCCAGGTTTTACTGGCAGCTTGTTCAGCCACAGTGTGTCTAGGTAACAAGCTCAGGGGTGTCTGATTAATAAACTCCTAGTGAAGCCAACATGGATCCTGCTCTGTGCTGCTCTCTCTGCTATAACCAGCACTGCGTCACCCAGCCTCACCTCACAGCACGGAGCAGGACTTGGGGGGGCGGAACGGGTTGTCGCTGGAGGGGACCCCCATC
This sequence comes from Acipenser ruthenus, assembly GCF_902713425.1. Classification (NCBI taxonomy): domain Eukaryota; kingdom Metazoa; phylum Chordata; class Actinopteri; order Acipenseriformes; family Acipenseridae; genus Acipenser; species Acipenser ruthenus. The sequence goes on from NC_081222.1 coordinate 605,338, forward strand.
AGCAGGGGGTCTTTGTGGGCGTTCTGGAGGCAGAAATTCTGCAGTTCCGTCGCCGCCTGGGACACCTGAGCAGGTAAAACAAGAAGAAACAGAAAATAACTAAGAGCCAGCGATGGAAATACAAGGATCTCGTTACACAGCAGTGTGATCCATTCCTGGTTTTACTAAGAGCTCAATAAGACATGCCTGAGCTTGTTCCCTACACACGCTGTGGCTAAACAAGCTCGTAGTAAAACCTGGAACGGGTGAAACTGCTATGCAAGAGGGGTCTTATTTCCGTCTCCGAAAACACTGATGCAAGTCACAAGACGCGTTTCAAACAACGAACTAATTGTAGCTGACACGGGCAAGAATGGATCTTGGAAATAAATAAATAAAAAGTACAAATTCAAAACAGTTTAGTGACAAGCCTGTCAGAGTGAGAGCTCGATAGCGGGCTCGGTCACCGCTCTGCCCGACTCGAGGAGCTCCTTATCCCGTCTTTTCTGATTAAATGTCTGGATTTCTCGTCTTTTCTTCGCTTCGTTTTTTTTTTTTTTCCTTTTCTTTTCTGTTCTTTTGTTACCTTAATCCTTCGAGCCCCGGCTTCCATTCGGAGTTGCTGCACGACTTTCTGCATGAGGACGAGGTTGCTGCTGGTATTATTAGTGGACATTGCGACCGGGAATAAAGCGACCAGGAAAACCCAAACTTTCTCGCCCTCTCCGTGAAAAACACTTGATGGCACCTTTCCAACTGGTTTTTTTTATTTTATTTTTTACAGTTATGACGATTAGCCTGCTGGCCGATACAACTTTCCCTGGGTTTAATTTTATAACTCGCCTGCTGTCTGCAGCTTAACAAACCCCGATATTACGATATTATGTTTAAAATAGGAACGATCGGTGCTTTTGGTTTTTTTTAACGTTATTTTCTAGGTGTGTAGAGTGTTTGGGGGGGGGGGGACTTGTCAAACTAAGGGTGTGTCATTGTTGTCCTTCGGTTGCTAATGTAATCATAACAGCGGCGTTTGTCGAGTTGCAGTTAGACACGGGTGCAGTCCATTGTTCTCCTGAAAAGAAAAGCGAAAAGAGAGATAAAGAATTGGATCTGGGAGTTGTAGTTTTTTTTTTTCTTGGGTCTTGATCAAGGCTGGCTTCCTGTCTGGCTTCAGCTTGCCCTCAACACTCCAGTTCCGGCGGTGACGCGGGGTCGCGCAGAGGTGAAGGTTGAAGTCACCGAAGAGGCGCGTGATGATGCTGCTGCTGCGTACAGTGAGTTTCAATGCAACTTTGTTTTGTACAGCCTAGAATAACACAGTAACATTTTAATTGAGCCAGATACACACAGCGCTGCATGCAAACCTCGCCCAGACACACACAGCGCTGCATGCAAACCTCGCCCAGACACACACAGCGCTGCATGCAAACCTCGCCCAGACACACACAGCGCTGCATGCAAACCTCGCCCAGACACACACAGCGCTGCATGCAAACCTCGCCCAGACACACACAGCGCTGCATGCAAACCTCGCCCAGACACACACAGCGCTGCATGCAAACCTCGCCCAGACACACACAGCGCTGCATGCAAACCTCGCTGTGCAGGTAGTCGTGTTTGAGTTGCACGTTGTGATAGAACTTGTGACGAGACAGGACGACTGCTATTTTGGGACCCGAGTTATCCCTTCAAAATAAATGCAACGTGCATACCGTTACTTCACTCGGCAGCGCCGTGGTGTCGAAATGTCATTGCGTTTGTTGAAATGAACGAAGCTGCGTCCCGTGTTAGCTGTGTATACAGAGTCAGACAGCCAGCCTCTTTTATGTAATGTAATGTAACTCTAGCGACCCTCTGCCAGGCGAGGCGGAGTCCGGAGATCGAGTATGATATTAGAGTAACATTTCTTGGGTGACGTGTGTTGAGAAACACGTTTGTTATTTTTTTTTCGTAACAGCGCCGCATACAGAATCCCAAAATCAAAACCTTGCTATTGATTCTAATAATAATAACCTCCTGCTGCTGCACGTAGCAGGTCCGTGCCTGTTCCGGACTGACGGAGCGCGGCGCTGGTTTTAACAGGGGAGGTGCCTGTGCGTCTGAGACTGCCCTCGGGGAATCTAAACAAACCGGACAGAGCAAACTCTGGTGCAGTTACAGTGTGCTGCTTTAAAGCAGGGCTGCACAGCTCTGTCCCTGGAGCTCCAGCTGTACCCCAAATTATAACATGATCCGGAGGAGCAGGTTTGTGCACCCCGGCTTCAAAGCATCTTGGGGTAGCTGTTGTTTTTTTTTTAAATGTGATTGACAGATTTCAGCTGACTCCTCTCCCCCTCCCCCTCCTCTCAGAGAGCGTGGCTGCGTGGGGGCAGCGCTGTGCTGCGTGGCTGCAGGCTGATCCACGAGACCCTCCCCTCCTGCAGCCGGATGGTTCCCATCGTCATCGAGCAGACGGTAAGGACTCGGAAACACCGAAAAAAAATAGATAAATAACAACCGGGGGGGGCATCCACAGGACTTCAAACTCCCCCTGCCCCTCAAACAGTCACTGCCCCTCCCCAGACCCAGCCCCCAGCCCCCTCCCCAGCCCCAGCCCCAGCCCCAGCCCCCTGCCCAGACCCAGCCCCAGCCCCTCATTCTTTGAGAGACTAAACACAACAATTGCCCCAAACCCACTCCTCGCCTTTCAGCACAGCTCTTCAAAATGATCAGGGGCCAGTTGAAAAGTCTGGTCTGGTGTCAGTTTGCTATGATTGCAGCTGCTTGGGGATCACAGCGCTTGCTCTGATTTTGAGTGTGGGATCTCCTCTCTCTCGTGTCTCTGTCAGGGTCGTGGGGAGCGAGCGTATGATATCTACTCACGCCTGCTGAGAGAGAGGATCATCTGTGTGATGGGACCGGTGAGTATGAGAGAGAGGCTCAGTGCAGTGCAGTAATGCATTTCATTGAGTGCAGTGCAGTAATGCATTTCATTGAGCTCAGTGCAGTAATGCATTTCATTGAGTGCAGTGCAGTAATGCATTTCATTGAGTGCAGTGCAGTAATGCATTTCATTGAGTGCAGTGCAGTAATGCATTTCATTGAGTGCAGTGCAGTAATGCATTTCATTGAGCTCAGTGCAGTAATGCATTTCATTGAGCTCAGTGCAGTAATGCATTTCATTGAGTTCAGTGCAGTAATGCATTTCATTGAGCTCAGTGCAGTAATGCATTTCATTGAGTGCAGTGCAGTAATGCATTTCATTGAGCTCAGTGCAGTAATGCATTTCATTGAGCTCAGTGCAGTAATGCATTTCATTGAGCTCAGTGCAGTAATGCATTTCATTGAGCTCAGTGCAGTAATGCATTTCATTGAGTTCAGTGCAGTAATGCATTTCATTGAGCTCAGTGCAGTAATGCATTTCATTGAGTTCAGTGCAGTAACGCTGCCTGTGTCTCTGTGTTGCAGATCGATGATCACGTTGCCAGTCTGGTGATCGCTCAGCTTCTCTTCCTGCAGTCGGAGAGCAACAAGAAACCCATCCACATGTACATCAACAGCCCTGGTGAGAGCCAGAACCCCTGTGTTTCAATCGTGGGGTTTTTAATAGGGACTGGCATTTGATTTTGTATTTTTATTTCTGTATTACTACATGTAGTTTTTAGCTCACACTTTCTGGATTGTGTTTCTGTAAAGCACCGTGATGAGATGTGTTTGCATGAAAGGAGCTCCAGAAATACAATGTATTAATATTACTGGGTGTCATTCTCTCCTCCCTCCTGCAGGGGGCGTGGTGACGGCAGGGCTGGGCATCTATGACACGATGCAGTACATCTTGAACCCGATCTCTACGTGGTGCGTCGGCCAGGCGGCCAGCATGGGCTCCCTGCTCCTCGCCGCCGGCTCCCCAGGCATGAGGCACTCGCTCCCCAACTCCAGGATCATGATTCACCAGCCCTCGGGCGGGACCAGGGTGCGAGCAGCACTGGGGAGGGGGAGGGGCCCCGAGTCTCTATTCAGGCTTGGTTAACTTGGCTGCCTTTGCAGGGATGGCAGTAAGACTCCCATTGCATAGCAGTTTGATCCATTCCTGGTTTTACTATGAGTTTGTTACCTAGACACGCTGTAAAACCTGGCATGGGTGAAACTGCTCTGCAAGAGGAGTCTTGCTTCCATCCCTGGTTTTGTATTTCTAAATCCCGTTGTTGTTTTGTTTTTTGTGATGGATGTCCACTGACTGACTGTCTGTCTTGTTCTCTGTCTCCCTCTGGTGTGCGTTGCTGGTACTGCAGGGCCAGGCCACTGACATTGCAATCCAGGCTGAGGAGATCCTCAAGCTGAAGAAACAGATCAACGTGATCTACGCCAAGCACACGAAGCAGCCCCTCGAGGTCATAGGTCAGTGCAGAGCGCACCCCAGGGGTTTCTAGCCCAGTCTCTGGGGAGGCGGCTCCCCTTCCTGATGTCGACTTACAGTCAGAAAGACGGGCCAGCTGAGAGAATTTGAATACTGAGCCTGAGATTTAAATCAGTTCTGACAGGCGAGGAGCGCGGCCCGTCTCTCCGAGACAGGCGAGGAGCGCGGCCCGTCTCTCCGAGACAGGCGAGGAGCGCGGCCCGTCTCTCTGAGACAGGCGAGGAGCGCGGCCCGTCTCTCTGAGACAGGCGAGGAGCGCGGCCCGTCTCTCTGAGACAGGCGAGGAGC
>NC_081222.1:612500-617500 GCF_902713425.1 Acipenser ruthenus
CCTTTTAGTGTCTGTGTATAGAATTATTTGATATTTTACCAAATGTGATCATAACTGTAAGACGGAGTCACGTATTTGTGATTCTTTTCCCCCTATAAGCGACAGGTGTCTGTAACAGGCAGAGGACTTAGAAATGCACAGTTTACCCTAAAGTCGCTATCGTCAAAAAAGCGTCTGTGTGTGTGTGTGTGTGTGTTAGTGTGTGTGTGTCGATGTGTGTGTGAAAGCTGAGCGGCCGAAACTGTGAAAAATGACATCGCTCTGCTAAAAATACGAGACTCCGCACACAGCCTGCTACTAACTCATTATAAATCACAAACACCGTGACCGCTGTAATCGTCAGTATAATTCACGCCGCAGTGTCGTGCTGTTATATTAGAGTGCTCTCCCTGTGCAGTACCGGCGTGTGTCCACCAGGGGGCAGTGTGTCTCAGTGGCTGCTGGTCTCCATTACGGCGCCCCGGCAGCCACTCGATCACGTGACTCCGGTGCGTGACGCGCTGATCCGAGTGTCAGGTGATGCGGAGAGTCCCGTGTTGTCACATGACTCTTCGTTTCAGGCGATGGCGGTCGCTGTTCTGAGCGCGGCGGTGTTTCTGTCTCTTTGCGCCGGGAGCCTGACGTTCCCGACCGGGTCACGTCGGAGCCAGCGCCCCTCCTGCGGGTACGAGGTAAGGAAGAGCCGACTGACCCTCCGGCCACCGGCGTGGGGCGTGGGGCGTGGGGCGTGGGGCGTGGGGCGTTGGGGGTGAGGGGTGAGGGGCGTGGGGCGTGGGGCGTTGGGGGTGAGGGGCGTGGGGCTCGGCGTGGGGCGTTGGGGGTGAGGGGTGAGGCGTTGGGGGTGAGGGGCTCGGCGTGGGGGGTGAGGGGTGATTGGTGAGGGGCGTGGGGCGTGGGGCGTGGGGCGTGGGGCTGACAGGCAGTACGAGCTGGTAACGGAACGGACAGCACCGGCTGATTTTACTCAAACAAGATAAAACTGCGAAATAACTTTTCTATTTGTAACACCGCGGCTGGACTCCCGTTCACAGCAGTTTGATCCATTCCTGGTTTTACTGCGAGTTCAATAATAAGACACACTTTGTAAATCTACTAAATCTACATAAACACGCACGCAAGTTAATACCAAATGCAACGAACGAAGCCGCTCCAGAAGAATGTGTCATCCGTATTTAACTTATTCAACTTAACACAGGACTGTTTTATGATAATAATAATAATCATCATCATCATCATTATCATTATCATTATCATCATCACAGTGCATTGAAGCTGCTGACAGCGTTGATCGTGTTATTCACTCTGTACAGTGCTAGTGTCAGTAACTGCAGCACGGTCTGTACTCTGTATAGTGTGTGTGTGTGTTTTAATGAAGGCTGTGCTTGTCTGTCTGTCTGTCTGTCCGCTTCTGCTTTACAAACATACACGGCATTAAACCGATCAAGAGCAGCTCCATCCTCAGCCCGGCGTGAAGATTGATCTGTTTGATCTGCAAACGCAAGTACTTTAGACTGGAGAGCCGCGAGCTCCCTTCATCCTGTGATAACAAGGCTGCTTCCTGTCCAAACATTATCACTGTTATTATCAGTAGCAGTATCATTATTATTGTTGTTGTTATTTTTTAGGCTTGTCACGATACCAAGGCGGGCGTCCTGAACGTGCATCTGGTCCCGCACACGCACGATGACGTGGGCTGGCTGAAGACTGTGGACCAGTATTACTATGGAGGTCAGGATGAGAAATATCCCTCCTCATTGCACTGCATTGCACTACATTAGATTAGATTAGATTAGATTAGATTACATTAGATTAGATTAGATTAGATTAGATTAGGCTTCATGGTGAAACTCTGTTGTGTAAGCGTGCTGTAGAGTCGGCAGCACTCTGAATTATCAGCAACTTTCTGGCACTTATTAAAAACATATATGCGTGTGTGTGTGTGTGTGTGTGTGTGTGCGTGTGTGTGTGCGTGTGTGTGTGTGTGTGTGTGTGTGTCAGTGTGTGTGTGTGTGTGTGTGCGTGTGTGTGTGTGTGTGTCAGTGTGTGTGTGTGTGTGTGTGTGTGTGTGTTTGCGTGTGTGTGTGTGTGTGTCAGTGTGTGTGTGTGTGTGTGTGTGTGTGTGTTTCTCAGTGTGTGTCTGTGTGTGTGTGTGTTTGCAGATCTGTTAGAATGTGTTCTATTTGTAAAGCAATTCCAGGCAGTATTGTTTTGTCATGATTGGTTTGAGAAGGAAAAGGTATGTCATTATTATTATTATTATTATTATTATTATTATTAATTTTTTTTTTTTTTTAAATGAGTCGTTATCAGCTGGTGTGACTGTGTGTGTGTCTGTGTGTGTCTGCAGCCCGCAATGAGATCCAGCATGCCGGAGTGCAGTACATCCTGGACTCTGTGTGTCTCACTGTCTCTCTGTGTGTCTCACTGTGTCTGTGTGTCTGCAGCCCGCAATGAGATCCAGCATGCCGGAGTTATTATTATTATTATTTATTTCTTAGCAGACGCCCTTATCCAGGGCGACTTACAATTGTTACAAGATATCACATTATACATTATTTTACATACAATTACCCATTTATACAGTTGGGTTTTTTTACTGGAGCAATCTAGGTAAAGTACCTTGCTCAAGGGTACAACAGCAGTGTCCCCCACTGGGGATTGAACCCACAACCCTCCGGTCAAGAGTCCAGAGCCCTAACCACTACTCCACACTGCTGCCCATGGACTCTGTGTGTGTCTCACTGTCTCTCTGTGTGTCTCACTGTGTCTGTGTGTCTGCAGCCCGCAATGAGATCCAGCATGCCGGAGTGCAGTACATCCTGGACTCTCTGTGTGTCTCACTGTCTCTCTGTGTGTCTCACTGTGTCTGTGTGTCTGCAGCCCGCAATGAGATCCAGCATGCCGGAGTGCAGTACATCCTGGACTCTGTGTGTCTCATTGTCTCTGTGTGTCTCTGTGTGTGTGTGTGTCTCTCTGTGTGTCTCACTGTGTCTGTGTGTCTGCAGCCCGCAATGAGATCCAGCATGCCGGAGTGCAGTACATCCTGGACTCTCTGTGTGTCTCATTGTCTCTGTGTGTCTGTGTGTGTGTGTGTGTCTCTCTGTGTGTCTCACTGTCTGTGTGTCTGCAGCCCGCAATGAGATCCAGCATGCCGGAGTGCAGTACATCCTGGACTCTGTGTGTCTCACTGTCTCTCTGTGTGTCTCACTGTGTCTGTGTGTCTGCAGCCCGCAATGAGATCCAGCATGCCGGAGTGCAGTACATCCTGGACTCTGTGGTCCGGCAGCTGCTGTCAGACCCGACTAAGCGATTCATCTACGTGGAGATCGCCTTCTTCGCACGCTGGTGGCAGCAGCAGAGCGAAGACATGAGGAGTGCAGTCCGGCAGCTCGTCAACCAGGGTACTGGGGCTGTGGGGCTGTGCGCCCGGGGCTCTGGGGCTGGGGCTCTGGGGCTGGGGCTGAGCTCTGGGACTGGGGCGCTGGTGCTGGGGCTCTTGGGCATTTGCTCTGGGGCTGGGGCTCTGGGATTGGGGCTCTGGGACTCTGGGGCTGGGGCTCTGGGATTGGGGCTGTGGGGCTGGTGCTCTGGGACTCTGGGATTGGGGCTCTGGGGCTCTGGGATTGGTGCTCTTGGGCTCTGGGATTGGGGCTCTGGGGCTCTGGGATTGGGGCTCTGGGGCTCTGGGATTGGGGCTCTGGGGCTGGTGCTCTGGGGCTCTGGGATTGGGGCTCTGGGATTGGGGTTCTGGGGCTCTGGGATTGGGGCTCTGGGATTGGTGTTCTGGGGCTCTGGGATTGGGGCTCGGGCTGGTGTCGGTGCTGGGGCGGGGGGTGTAGTTTTGCAGCAGGTGGAGTGTGTTGTTTTGACCTCCCCTCTCCCCCCCCCGCAGGGCGTCTGGAGTTCATCAATGGCGGCTGGAGCATGAACGACGAGGCCACGACTCACTACAGCGCCATCATCGACCAGATGAGCCTCGGACTGCGCTTCCTGAACGAAACGTTTGGCGAGTGCGGGCGCCCCCGCGTGGCCTGGCACATCGACCCCTTCGGACACTCCCGGGAGCAGGCATCCCTCTTCGCACAGGTCAGGGGCTCGGACACACGCGCAGACAGACAGACAGACAGATTCCTTACAGCACACCTATGACAGGCTCAGAACACAGCGATAATACAACTTATCATATCCAGTCCTGGGTTTATAACAGCCTCTGTCTCCAGACTTGATCTGCTCTCTGTGTCTCAACATCAGTGCAAACCACCCCCTGTTTCACAGCCTGCATTGGGGAGGAAAGGGAGGCTTGCATCACACCGTGGAGGAGGAGGGGGGGGGGGGGGCTGGTTCCTCTTCACCTCCTATCTCGCTCTCACACTGTGGAGGAGGGGGGGGCTGGTTCCTCTTCACCTCCTATCTCGCTCTCACACTGTGGAGGAGGGGGGGGCTGGTTCCTCTTCACCTCCTATCTCGCTCTCACACTGTGGAGGAGGGGGGGGCTGGTTCCTCTTCACCTCCTATCTCGCTCTCACACTGTGGAGGAGGGGGGGGCTGGTTCCTCTTCACCTCCTATCTCGCTCTCACACTGTGGAGGGGGGGGGGCTGGTTCCTCTTCACCTCCGATCTCGCTGTCACACCAGTCTCTCTTTGCATGCATGTGTGTGTCTCTGTGTGTGTGCGTGTGTGTGTCTATCTCTGTGTTTGTCAGTGTGTGTGTGTCTCTCTCTCTGTGCATGCATGTGTGTGCCTCTGTGTGTGTGTCTCTCTCTCTCTGTGTCTCTCTCTCTCTGTGTGTGTCTCTCTCTCTGTGCATGCATGTGTGTGTCTCTGTGTGTGTGTGTGTGTGTGTCTCTGCGTGCGTGTGTCTCTCTCTCTCTGTGTCTCTCTCTCTCTCTGTGTCTCTCTCTCTCTGTGTGTCTCTGTGTGTGTGTGTGTGTGTGTCTCTGCGTGCGTGTGTCTCTCTCTCTCTGTGTCTCTCTCTCTCTCTGTCTCTCTCTCTCTGTGTG
>NC_081222.1:620000-650000 GCF_902713425.1 Acipenser ruthenus
CACTGCTTCAAACCACAGCCACGCACGCACACACTGCTTCAAACCACAGCCACGCGCGCACACACACTGCTTCAAACCACAGCCACGCGCACACACACTGCTTCAAACCACAGCCACGCACACACACACTGCTTCAAACCACAGCCACGCGCACACACACTGCTTCAAACCACAGCCACGCACACACACACACACACACACTGCTTCAAACCACAGCCACGCACACACACACTGCTTCAAACCACAGCCACGCACACCCACACACACACTGCTTCAAACCACAGCCACGCACACCCACACACAGGCTGAGACACGTTTCCAGTGTACCGCTTGTCAGATGTATCGATATTTTAAACAGAAGCTCTTGTTGTTCTTGTTGAACACAGACCAGCGAGACCAACGTGCACGCGCTCTACTCCACTCCCTCCTGCTACCTGAAGGAGCTCCACAACGCCAACATCAGCTGGTGAGCGTGCGTGCGTGTGTGTGTGTGTGTGTGTGTGTGTGTGCTCTGATAGTGTGTGTGTGTTCTCCTGCTCAGTGCTGGCTGTATCTCTTTCTCTCTGCAGGTCGATGAAGTATGATGATTTCTTCCCCTACGCAGACAATGCCCACAACTTCTGGACGGGGTATTTCACCAGCCGCCCCGCCCTGAAACGATACGAGCGACTCAGCAACAACTTCCTGCAGGTCAGCCCAGCGAGATCACAGTCTCCAGAAGAGGCAGTGTGGGGTTGGGAGTGACTCTGAGTCTTGTGTCTGATCTGGCACTGTGGGAACACAGTGCAGTGCGTGCCACTCTCCACTAGGAGGCAGTGTGGGGTTGGGAGTGACTCTGAGTCTTGTGTCTCTGTTCAGACACTGTGGGAACACAGTGCAGTGCGTGCCAGTCTCCACTAGGAGGCAGTGTGGTTGGGATTGACTCTGAGTCTCGTGTCTCTGACAGGTCTGCAGTCAGTTGGAGGTGTTGGGAGGCAAAGTGTCCAGGGATGGACCCTACGGCAAAGCAGACAGCGATACCCTCAGTGAGGCTCTCTACAATTATATATAGATATATTAATGTGTGTGTGTCAGTCAGTGTATATATACTGGTGTGTGTGTGCGTGCTGCTGTGTCACTCTATTGGTCCACACTCCCCCTGACCAGGCTGCCCTGTCTTGTGATTGGCAGAGAGGGCGATGGCCGTGGCCCAGCATCACGACGCGGTGTCTGGGACGGAGAAGCAGCACGTAGCAGACGACTATGCGAGGAGACTGTCCCAGGGCTGGGACCAGTGCGAGGTGAGACTGGGGACACTGGGACCAGTGCGAGGTGAGGTTGATTTACTCTTTGGAGTAAAGGGCTTGTAAACCCAGCCGTGCTGTGTGTGTGTGTGTGTGTGTGTGTGCGGTGACTCGGAGGAGGGAGCAGGGACCAGGGAGGAGGCTCTAACCCGTGTCTCTCTCTGTGCAGATCCTGGTGGCTAACGCCATGTCGGCTCTGACTGGGAGTCAGGGGCCTGTCGTGTTCTGTGAGAATCTCAACATCAGCGTGTGCCCCACGTCGGAGTCCTCCCAGAAGGTAAGACTGTCCCTCCCCCTCGTCTCCTCTCCATGACTTCCACACTAGTGCTGCAACCACTCCCTCTCCCCTCCCTTCTCTCCCTCTCCCCTCCCCTGTCTCCCATCTCGCCTCCCCTCCCTCGCTCTCCCCTCCCCTCTCTTGCTCTCCCCTCCCCTCTTTCCCCTCTCTCCGCTCTCGCCTCCCCTCCCTCGCTCTCCCCTCCCCTCTCTTGCTCTCCCCTCCCCTCTTTCCCCTCTCACCTCCGCTCTCACCTCCCCTCCCTCGCTCTCTCCTCCCTCGCTGTCACCTCCCCTCACTTCTCTTTCCCTGCTCTCCTATCCTCACTTCTTGTTACCTTGTATAACCCCTATCTCTCTCTCTCTCTCCCTCTCTCTCCTCAGTTCTCGGTCACCCTGTATAACCCGCTGGCTCGCAGGGTGAGCTGGCCAGTGCGGCTCCCAGTCAACGGCTCCCAGTTCAGTGTGACGGACTCGTCCGGGCAGCCTGTCGACAGTGAGGTGAGTGTGAGCGAGTGGAGCAGCAACTCCAAGCATTGCACACGCTGTCTGCGGAGCGCTGTCTGTCTGCGGAGCGCTGGCTGTCTGTCTGCGGAGCGCTGTCTGTCTGCGGAGCGCTGGCTGTCTGTCTGCGGAGCGCTGGCTGCCTGCGGAGCGCTGGCTGTCTGATGCTGTGTATGTGAGGCATCTAGAGTTTTATAATTATTTTAGTAATGTATCAAGTCACACAGTGAGCCGTGTCTCTGTCTCTCTCAGGTGGTCCCTGTGTCGAACGCCACGCGGGCAGTGCGCCGGGACCGCGGGTACTCTGTTAACGAGCTCGTCTTCCTCTCCTCCCTCCCTGAACTCGGATTCACCACCTACACCGTGTCCAGGACGGCGCAGAACAACAATCAAGCCACCGGGGGGCACCAGAGCAAGCGGGACGCGGCAATGAGCATCCAGAACGAAGTGAGGCATGCTGGGATTGTACTGGGAGTGTGTGTGTGTGTGTGTGTGTGTGTGAACTGAAATATGTCCCCGTGTGCTTTATTGATGTGTGTCTGTGTTTCAGTTCTTCAGGGTGAACTTTGACCCACAGACCGGCCTGCTGAGTGAGATCCAGAGTCTGGATAGGAAGAGGACCCTGCCAATCAAACAGAACTTCTACTGGTGAGAGAGACGCCAAACACACACACAAGCAACCAGTCAGACACAAAGACACGCTGAGACACACAAGCAACCAGTCAGACACAAAGACACGCTGAGACACACAAGCAACCAGTCAGACACAAAGACACGCTGAGACACACAAGCAACCAGTCAGACACACTCTGTATAGTCAAGGGTTGTAAGATGCGATTTGATATTTTCACGCATGTACAGCATGCTGTTTTGAGTGGGTTGTTTTCAATGCGTACTTTCACTTTCTGTATTGCTATCAAATCATCTGTGTGTTTTTATTCTTTTGAATTATTTTTATTCTTAATTCAAAAACAATGCCAAAGTGTAACTAGAAAAAAGCGCTCTTGAAAAGCCAGCGTCACTGTTGGAGATGCTGTTTCTCTTAAGATTGTTTGAATGCCTGCAGGTACAACGCCAGCACAGGGAATGGCGAGAGCTCACAGACCTCTGGAGCCTACATCTTCAGACCCAACTCCTCTGAGCCAGTCCCTATCAGCACCACCGCCCAGACCTACACTGTGCAGGTGAGACGCACACAGGGGAGAGACACAGGGCTGGAGACGCACACAGGGGAGAGACACGGGGCTGGAGACGCACACAGGGGAGAGACACGGGGCTGGAGACACACACAGGGGAGAGACACGGGGCTGGAGACTCACACAGGGGAGAGACACGGGGCTGGAGACACACACAGGGGAGAGACACAGGGCTGGAGACACACACAGGGGAGAGACACAGGGCTGGAGACACACACAGGGGAGAGACACGGGGCTGGAGACGCACACAGGGGAAAGACACGGGGCTATAGACACACACAGGGGAAAGACACGGGGCTGGAGACGCACACAGGGGAGAGACACGGGGCTGGAGACGCACACAGGGGAGAGACACGGGGCTGGAGACACACACAGGGGAGACACGGGGCTGGAGACACACACAGGGCTGTAGACACACACACACACACACACACACACAGGGGAGAGATTCAGAGTGAGCTGGTATCTGTTCACACTGGCTCCCTCCCTCTCTCCCTCAGAACGCGCTGGTACAGGAGGTGTATCAGAACTTCAGCGCCTGGTGCTCTCAGGTGGTGCGTCTCTATCGGGCCCAGAACGTCCTGGAGCTGGAGTGGACAGTGGGGCCCATTCCCGTGGGGTGAGTGTCGGTGTGTCTCAGTGAGTGTGTCTGTCTGTGTGTGCCTCTGTGTATCTCAGTGTGTATCGCTGAGTCTCAGTGCATCTGTGTGTGTGTGTGTGTGTGTGTGTGTGTGTGTGTGTGTGTGTGTGTGTGTGTGTGTGTGTATATCTCTGATCTCTCTCCTCTCTCTCCCTCTCCCTCTCTCTTGCTCGCTCTCTCTCTCTCTCTCTCTCTCCTCTCCTCTCTCCCTCTCCCTCTCCCTCTTGCTCTCTCGCTCTCTCTCTCTCTCTCTCGCTCTCTCTCTCCTCTCTCTCTCCTCTCTCTCCCTCTCCCTCTCTCTTGCTCGCTCTCTCCCTCTCCCTCTCTCTTGCTCGCTCTCTCTCTCGCTCTCTCTCTTGCTCGCTCTCTCTCTCGCTCTCTCTCTCTCTCTCTCTCTCCTCTCTCTCCTCTCTCTCTCTCTCTCTCTCCCTCTCCCTCTTGCTCTCTCGCTCTCTCTCTCTCTCTCTCTCCTCTCTCTCCTCTCTCTCTCTCTCTCTCTCTCCTCTCTCCCTCTCTCTCTCGCTCTCTCGCTCTCTCAGGGACGGTCTGGGGAAGGAGATCATCACTCGCTTCGACACTCCCTTGAAGACGGCCGGACTGTTCTACACTGACTCCAACGGGAGGGAGATCCTGGAGAGGAGGTCAGGCACCCCCCATCTCCATGTGCAGTGGAATCTTCTAATGTAGCCTCAGTACTGCCCCTGCAGGCTGCTTCATGCAGCACAGGCGGTGTCACGTGAGAGTCGTTTGGAAATGTCCTAAAAGGAAGTCATTCATTTCAAGCAGCATTCTGTATTTGGTGTTTAACAGCACTTTTCAGTGTTTCATCTTGTTTTCTCTGTGTCTCATTGCACACGTTTCTGATGCCTGGCTGGCTTGCTTGCTGCAGGAGGAACTTTCGCCCCACCTGGACCCTGAAGCAGACGGAGCCCGTAGCCGGAAACTACTACCCAGTGAACAGTCGCATCTACATCAAGGTGAGCTGCAGACCTGCGTCGCTGTGAGATCTCAAAGCTCCTGCAGACAGTCCCAGTGCAGACGCGACACTCCCATCGCACAGCACTGTCATCCATGCCTGACCCCAGCCCTGCCCCCTTATTACTGCCCATATCTATGTCTGCAAAGACATCTCGGCGCAATGGAAGCTCAGTGGAGTCATGGGGCTGGTTTGGTGGCTTGTGTTTTTTTTTTTTTTTGATCTGGTTTTTGCGCTGAAACGTGTCCGTGTTTAACAGTAGAGTCTTTGAAAATAAATAGCAGTTCAAATGTGTAAATATCAGAATGCAGTGCAAAGCTGTAACTCATTCTCCTGCTCTCTTTCTTTCTCCTCTCTGTCTGTCTCTCTCCTGCTCACTCTCTCCTCTCCTGCTCACTCTCTCCTCTCCTCGCTCTCTCTCTCCTCTCTTGCTCTCTTCTCTCTCGCTCTCTCCTCTTCTCTCTCACTCTCTCTCGCTCTCTCCTCTCCTCTCTCTCTCTCTCTCGCTCTCCTGTCTCTCTCTCTCTCGCTCTCCTCTCCTCTCTCTCTCTCTCGCTCTCTCCTCTCTCTCTCTCTCGCTCTCTCTCTCTGCAGGACTCAGACACTCAGCTCACCCTCCTGACTGATCGCTCCATGGGAGGCAGCAGCATCCAGGACGGCTCTGTGGAGCTCATGGTGAGGGGGGAGAGAGGGGGTGGGGGGACCCCTGCATTTCCAATCCTGGGGTTCAGAACTCCTCTCAATGAAATGACCAGGAGTGGAAGAGGCTCCATTTCTTCTTAAAAATAATAAGCCAATTTTCTTCAGGTAGTTCCAATCCAAAATAGTTTATTCAGGAATCAAAATGCAAACAGAAACAAATGTGATGCATCCGTGATCTCACACACAGGCCTCAGCTGATGCTGTTCTGAGCTGGCATCAGGGGAGATGGTATTGAGCTGGCATCAGGGGGAGATGTTATTGAGCTGGCATCAGGGGAGATGGTATTGAGCTGGCATCAGGGGAGATGGTATTGAGCTGGCATCAGGGGAGATGTTATTGAGCTGGCATCAGGGGAGATGGTATTGAGCTGGCATCAGGGGGAGATGGTATTGAGCTGGCATCAGGGGGGATGGTATTGAGCTGGCATCAGGGGAGATGGTATTGAGCTGGCATCAGGGGACATGGTATTGAGCTGGCATCAGGGGACATGGTATTGAGCTGGCATCAGGGGAGATGTTATTGAGCTGGCATCAGGGGAGATGGTATTGAGCTGGCATCAGGGGGAGATGGTATTGAGCTGGCATCAGGGGGGATGGTATTGAGCTGGCATCAGGGGAGATGTTATTGAGCTGGCATCGGGGAGATGTTTTTGAGCTGGCATCAGGGGAGATGGTATTGAGCTGGCATCAGGGGGAGATGTTATTGAGCTGGCATCGGGGGAGATGGTATTGAGCTGGCATCAGGGGAGATGGTATTGAGCTGGCATCGGGGGAGATGGTATTGAGCTGGCATCAGGGGAGATGGTATTGAGCTGGCATCAGGGGAGATGTTTTTGAGCTGGCATCAGGGGGGATGGTATTGAGCTGGCATCAGAGGAGATGGTATTGAGCTGGCATCAGGGGGAGATGTTATTGAGCTGGCATCAGGGGGAGATGTTATTGAGCTGGCATCAGGGGGAGATGTTATTGAGCTGGCATCAGGGGGAGATGGTATTGAGCTGGCATCGGGGGAGATGGTATTGAGCTGGCATCGGGGGAGATGGTATTGAGCTGGCATCGGGGGAGATGGTATTGAGCTGGCATCGGGGGAGATGGTATTGAGCTGGCATCGGGGGAGATGGTTTTGAGCTGGCATCAGGGGGGATGGTATTGAGCTGGCATCAGAGGAGATGGTATTGAGCTGGCATCAGGGGGAGATGTTATTGAGCTGGCATCGGGGGAGATGGTATTGAGCTGGCATCGGGGGGAGATGGTATTGAGCTGGCATCGGGGGAGATGTTATTGAGCTGGCATCAGGGGAGATGTTAGTTTCTGAGCTGACTGAACCAGTTTTAATTGGTTTGTTTATGGTTTGTACAGAACAGCTTATTAAGCAGAAACAAAGGTTTTCCCATCCCTCTGAGGTCACAGCTGCACCCTGCGTTGCGAAAAGCCAGGCAGGGCTAGTGTGAGTTTGTAACCCTGCTCAAACTCCTGGCTCCTGATCATTTCAATATTAATAATAATACTAGACTTCATTGAGGGGAGCTCTGAACCCCAGGACTGGGTGCAGCAGCAGCAGCAGCAGGGCTAGTGTGAGTTTGTAACCCTGCTCAAACTCCTGGCTCCTGATCATTTCAATATTAATAATGATACTAGACTTCATTGAGGGGAGCTCTGAACCCCAGGACTGGGTGCAGCAGCAGCAGCAGGGCTAGTGTGAGTTTGTAACCCTGCTCAAACTCCTGGCTCCTGATCATTTCAATATTAATAATGATACTAGACTTCATTGAGGGGAGCTCTGAACCCCAGGACTGGGTGCAGCAGCAGCAGCAGGGCTAGTGTGAGTTTGTAACCCTGCTCAAACTCCTGGCTCCTGATCATTTCAATATTAATAATGATACTAGACTTCATTGAGGGGAGCTCTGAACCCCAGGACTGGGTGCAGCAGCAGCAGCAGGGCTAGTGTGAGTTTGTAACCCTGCTCAAACTCCTGGCTCCTGATCATTTCAATATTAATAATAATAGTAGACTTCATTGAGGGGAGCTCTGAACCCCAGGACTGGGTGCAGCAGCAGCAGCAGGGCTAGTGTGAGTTTGTAACCCTGCTCAAACTCCTGGCTCCTGATCACTTCAGTATTAATAATGATACTAGACTTCACTGATACGTTGTGTGTTTCTGTGTTTAATAACCCCTGGCCCTGTCTGTGTCGTTCTCCCAGCTGCACCGCCGTCTCCTGCTGGATGATTTCCGGGGTGTGGGGGAGCCCCTCTCCGAGCCGGGAGATTACTACGACGGGCTGGTGGTGCGCGGCCGGCTGCTCGTCTTCCTGTCCCCCCCGGAGGCTGCGGCAGAGCTGCACCGCCCCCAAGCGCAGCAGGAGTACCTGCAGCCGCAGATCCTCCTGCACCCAGGGGGCACCAAGCAGGAGGTAAATACACACTGATACACTGGAGTGCCTGCAGCCCCAGATCCTCCTGCTCTCTAAATTTCTCTCTCTCTCCAGTTCTCTGCAGTGCTCAGCGCTCTCCCTCTCAATGTTCACCTCCTCACGCTGGCTCAGTGGGACGCTGACGCTGTGCTGCTGAGGCTGGAGCACCAGTTTGAGAAGAAGGAGAGCAGCACCTACTCCCTGCCCGCCACTGTGGACCTGCAGGTAAAGAAGAGGATCCTCACCCCCCCCCCCCTCCTCTCCTCTCCACAGTCCCAGCACTAACCTCTCATCTCCTCTCCCCCTCTCCTCCTTTTCTCGTCTCCTTCCCTCCCCTCTCCTCTCTCCCTCTCCTCCTCTTCTGTTCTGCCCTCCTCCTCTCCCCCTCTCCTCTCTTCTCTCCTCTCTTCCCTCCTCTCCTCTCCTCTCCTCTCCTTCTCTACTGTTCTCTTCCCTCCTCTCCTCTCCTCTCCTCCACAGAAAGTCTTCTCTCGGTTCAGCATTGAAGGACTGAGGGAGCTGACTCTGGGAGCCAATCAGTGGAGAGATGAGATATCCAGACTGGCCTGGAGGACCTCCGGAGGTACTGTGTGTGTTTCTTCATTTAATACGGGGCGGCCAAAGCTGTCCCGTTCCTCTCCTGGTCTTTGTTCCCAGCAAACCTGTTCTTAATGTTTCAGGCTGCGCTGTCTCTTCATGCCTGGGTGTGGCGCTGTGTTTCAGGCTGCGCTGTCTCTTCATGCCTGTGTGTGGCGCTGTGTTTCAGGCTGCGCTGTCTCTTCATGCCTGGGTGTGGCGCTGTGTTTCAGGCTGCGCTGTCTCTTCATGCCTGGGTGTGGTGCTGTGTTACAGGCTGCGCTGTCTCTTCATGCCTGTGTGTGGCGCTGTGTTTCAGGCTGCGCTGTCTCTTCATGCCTGTGTGTGGCGCTGTGTTTCAGGCTGCGCTGTCTCTTCATGCCTGGGTGTGGCGCTGTGTTTCAGGCTGCGCTGTCTCTTCATGCCTGGGTGTGGCGCTGTGTTTCAGGCTGCGCTGTCTCTTCATGCCTGGGTGTGGCGCTGTGTTTCAGGCTGCGCTGTCTCTTCATGCCTGGGTGTGGTGCTGTGTTTCAGGCTGCGCTGTCTCTTCATGCCTGGGTGTGGCGCTGTGTTTCAGGCTGCGCTGTCTCTTCATGCCTGGGTGTGGCGCTGTGTTTCAGGCTGCGCTGTCTCTTCATGCCTGGGTGTGGCGCTGTGTTTCAGGCTGCGCTGTCTCTTCATGCCTGGGTGTGGCGCTGTGTTTCAGGCTGCGCTGTCTCTTCATGCCTGGGTGTGGCGCTGTGTTTCAGGCTGCGCTGTCTCTTCATGCCTGGGTGTGGCGCTGTGTTTCAGGCTGCACTGTCTCTTCATGCCTGGGTGTGGCGCTGTGTTTCAGGCTGCACTGTCTCGTCATGCCTGGGTGTGGCGCTGTCTCTTCATGCCTGTGTGTGGTGCTGTGTTTCAGGCTGGTCTCGTCCGGAGAGCTGGTCAGCTGACCCTGCGGACCCCCCCACTCTGGTCACTCTGCAGCCCATGGAGATCCGCACCTTCCTGCTCAAGATCCGGCTCCACTAATTAATAATCAATAATCAATAATCAGCAATCAATACCCGACGAACTGGCTGTGCCGGGGGGAGACAGGCACCCTCCACACACAGTGTTTGATTCAGGGAATGAAGATCATTTCTATAAACATGTGAAGATCATTTCTATAAACATGTGAAGATCATTTCTATATGTTTTTTCAGTATATTGGAAAGCTGCGCAGCGCTGTGTAATTCAATATGTTAACGTCACGTTATTCAGCAGCTTTCATTGGACTCTGGGAAGCACAAGGAGTTTGTTCTATAGGACGATGCAATGCTTTTGCCCGTAGCTGCAGGTTATTGTAACACACAGACACACTCAGGGAATGGGCAGCCCAGCATAGCAATCCTGTCCAGCTTCAAACACAAGATTCAGGGTTCTAGCTGTGGGTTCACACACCTCACTCGCTCTCTCTCTCTCTCTCCCGCTCTCTCTCTCAGTACGTGCCTTTTGATTTGTAAGAGTTTTTGTTTTTTTGAAATAAATGCCTGAATGAATGAACACTGCCTTGCATCTCTTGTGTTTTGATTTGATTTGCCTGGGCTGCATGCAGCCAGGCCTCCTCCCCTTGATTGTATTTATATGCTGTATTGTAAGGAACTGGAAAGGGAGACTCCACAGAGCGCAGTGCGGGTCCTGAATTCAGGGTTTATTGAAGCTGGGACTCTACCCTGGACAGGTTAAGGGAGCTGCTTCACCTGCCAGCTGCCGCTGTGATGAAAACCAGGTGGATCCGGAGACCAGGTGCAGTGATTCATCGACGCGGGGGAGGGGGAGGGGGGCTTTCCTCATCACTTCGTTCAGCCGCCCAAACCTGTGAACCAGGAAACTGCACATAGACATTCCTCACCTACAGTGATGCAAGCAGCCCAGGATGAACAGGTGTAACCAGGGTTCAGTTCAACCTGAGGCTGTTCTGTAGTGAAAACAAAACACAGCTTTACTAGAACTAGCAATTAATTTTCATGACAATTATTACAAGTGAAAATATTTACGTACAGTGTATGGAGAGCAGCATAACAACAGGAGCGCCACTCCCGTGTCTGTGTGTGTGTGTCTATCTCTGTGTGTGGGTATCTGTGTGTGTCTATCTGCGTGTCTGTATCTGTGTTTGTGTCTGTGTGTGCCTATCTGTGTGTCTGTATCTGTGTGTGTGTGTCTGTGTCTGTATCTGTGTCTGTGTGTGTCTATCTGCGTGTCTGTATCTGTGTGTGTGTGTCTGTGTCTGTATCTGTGTCTGTGTGTGTCTATCTGCGTGTCTATCTGTGTGTGTGTGTGTCTGTGTGCCTATCTGCGTGTCTGTATCTGTGTGTGTGTGTCTGTGTGTGCCTATCTGTGTGTCTGTATCTGTGTTTGTGTGTGTGTGTGTCGGTCCTGCCTTTCCCTGGTTGTTGCTAGTGCTGTGTGTGTGTGTGTGTGGATCATGTTTTGTGTGTAAATTAAATAACTGCTGTATAAATGGGACACGCTGTATTTAAATGAGGTAACTGCTGTATAAACGGGACACACTGTATTTAAATGAGATAACTGCTGTATAAACGGGACACGCTGTATTTAAATGAGGTAACTGCTTTATAAACGGGACACACTGTATTTGCTTTGTTTCCGTGATTGAAATAAGTCACGACTATCGACAGACCTGAAACAAGATATCGGTCTGGTTGCCTGAGAATGTACGAGCTTAACTAGTTAAGAATTAAATAATAATCTGCT
This sequence comes from Acipenser ruthenus, assembly GCF_902713425.1. NCBI lineage: Eukaryota > Metazoa > Chordata > Actinopteri > Acipenseriformes > Acipenseridae > Acipenser > Acipenser ruthenus. The sequence continues at coordinate 631,303 of NC_081222.1, forward strand.
AAGAAATAGTTAGAAACAATATAACGAATTGAAGTACTTCACTGAATGGACTGAGGAACGATGCGGAACACGGGCAGCGCTAGTTTATGAAAACCTTTATTTCCTTTCTAGTAATTTGTGAATCTAAAACTGAGAATGTAACGCCTGTCTTTTTATAGCAACACAATTTGCTTCATGCGTTGTGAATCGGAGTGGGGGGGCGAGTTCGTGGAGGGGTTGTGCTCCGGGACATATCCCATGAGTCTGGGGGTCTTTGCCTGTCATTTCCTGTTAATTCACTTCTCTTGTAGAACCACAAGCCTACCTGGTGAAACCAGAAATATAACTTTTCACAGCTGCTTAAATGAAGCAATAGAAGCATAGCACCCCACCTACTATGTGAGGGTACACCTCTTTTGGGTGGAACTCCACATCCTGTGGTGTGTGACCTGCCCAGTATATTACTGTCTGTAACATTTTGCTTTCAGTATTGTTTTGCTTTGTTTGTCGAATGAACCTCTTTTTGATTGATAGTACCTGAAGGAGACTGGCTTATTATTTTTAAGAACAAATCAAACCTTACAATTGGCGAGCCAGCCAGGAGCGGTTGAACCCCGACCAAGAAAGGGCCCTCCAGGGAAAGAAAGACACGCTCCAAGAGACCGGCCACAGATCAAACGTGTGTGTGAGTATACTGGTCACTACAGTACGAAGTGGTCAGTTCAGAAGTGTGTTGGAGTGTACTGGTCACTACAGTACGAAGTGGTCAGTTCAGAAGTGTGAGAGTGTACTGGTCACTACAGTACGAAGTGGTCAGTTCAGAAGTGTGAGAGTGTACTGGTCACTACAGTACGAAGTGGTCAGTTCAGAAGTGTGTGTGAGTGTACTGGTCACTACAGTACGAAGTGGTCAGTTCAGAAGTGTGTGTGAGTGTACTGGTCACTACAGTACGAAGTGGTCAGTTCAGAAGTGTGAGAGTGTACTGGTCACTACAATACGAAGTGGTCAGTTCAGAAGTGTGAGAGTGTACTGGTCACTGCAATACGAAGTGGTCAGTTCAGAAGTGTGAGAGTGTACTGGTCACTACAGTACAAAGTGGTCAGTTCAGAAGTGTGTGTGAGTGTACTGGTCACTACAGTACGAAGTGGTCAGTTCAGAAGTGTGAGAGTGTACTGGTCACTACAGTACGAAGTGGTCAGTTCAGAAGTGTGAGAGTGTACTGGTCACTACAGTACGAAGTGGTCAGTTCAGAAGTGTGAGAGTGTACTGGTCACTACAGTACGAAGTGGTCAGTTCAGAAGTGTGAGAGTGTACTGGTCACTGCAATACGAAGCGGTCTATCTTTGTTTTTTAAAAGCTGTGTTTTAGTTCATTTCTTTCAACAACGCGATCAGCATTCTGTCTGTTAAAACGTTTCTTCTGAGGACGTTTGGGAAGACAGCTCGGGACGGAGAAGTGAAAAGTAAAAGACTCACTGTTTTCTCAATTTACTTTCTTTACAGTTCCCTTTCATATTTGAAGTTATTATGCTTGTCAGTAGTGTAGTGTGTGTTTTTATTGTTTTAATGATTTTTTATTGGGTGACTTGTGTTGTGATATCATTTCAAATCTTATTGATATCCTAGTCTGGATGATTGTGCCCGCATCACTAAGACTGGTAGAATAGTCCATCACATATATCCGACAGCAGCGGGACCAGAGGAAGGACAGATATGTAAGAATTCAGATAAATAAACCCTGTTTTAAACACCATTATACACAGCTCTTACAATTACTGTATTCACACAATTACTGCTTTGAGATTCAGCTTTTAAAGATGCAGGGTTTTAATGCTTGTTGTGATCTGTGCGCTGTGACAGGCAGCCCATGGATCACACTCAACACAGCGTACGAGAACGTGGTGGAATCTACAATCTCAACTAATCTTCTCTGTTCAATAATAAACAAACTCCGGCTGTCGTGGTTTCGACTTGATTACTCACGCTTATGTATCTAACCCTGGTTCTCTCTCTCTCTCTCTCTCTCTCTCTCTCTCTCTCTCTCTCTCTCTCTCTCTCTCTCTCTCTCTCTCTCTCTCTCTCTCTCTCTCTCTCTCTCTGATATTTCCCCGTCTCTCTCTCTCTCTCTGATATCTCTCTCTCCCTGTCTCTCTGTCTCTCTCTCTCTCTGTATCTCTGATCTCTCTCTCTGATATCTCTCCCTGTCTCGCTCTCTCTCTCTCTCTCTCTCTCACATACACACACACACATGTCAGCAGCCCTGAGGTTTATAAATAGATATTTTTATGTCTGACGCCTTGCTGGAACAGACCTACCTGCTGATTCGATTCCACACCTGGTAATCACTCACAGCAGACAGGATCTCCCGGGAGCATCAGGCACTTCATTGATTAATTCAAATAAATGCACACTATTTACAATATAGAGGGATTCTGTGTAATATAGAGGGAGGGGGATTCTGTTTAGTATTAAAGGATAACGTTAGTGTTATAGTGGAATGTGTTTTCTCTGTCTTTATATATTTTAGTCGGTTATGCCATGTTTTGGCAACATAATTATTTTTATTGTCATGCCAATAAAGTAAATTTGAATTGAATTCAATTCAATTCAAATTTCTGGTTCATCACTCGAGGCTCTACAGTACAGCAGACCCGGCTGCAGCCGTGACAGAACCAGGTTCAGTGAAGAATCGTACCTTTCAGGTGGTTGCTTTCATCTTGTGACTATAATGCGGTTTTATAGATTAGTGGAAAATAATAGAAATCTGCAGATGTACAGTGCCTTGCGAAAGTATTCGGCCCCCTTGAACTTTGTGACCTTTTGCCACATTTCAGGCTTCAAACATAAAGATATGAAACTGTAATTTTTTGTGAAGAATCAACAACAAGTGGGACACAATCATGAAGTGGAACGAAATTTATTGGATATTTCAAACTTTTTTAACAAATAAAAAACTGAAAAATTGGGCGTGCAAAATTATTCAGCCCCCTTAAGTTAATACTTTGTAGCGCCACCTTTTGCTGCGATTACAGCTGTAAGTCGCTTGGGGTATGTCTCTATCAGTTTTGCACATCGAGAGACTGAAATTTTTGCCCATTCCTCCTTGCAAAACAGCTCGAGCTCAGTGAGGTTGGATGGAGAGCATTTGTGAACAGCAGTTTTCAGTTCTTTCCACAGATTCTTGATTGGATTCAGGTCTGGACTTTGACTTGGCCATTCTAACACCTGGATATGTTTATTTGTGAACCATTCCATTGTAGATTTTGCTTTATGTTTTGGATCATTGTCTTGTTGGAAGACAAATCTCCGTCCCAGTCTCAGGTCTTTTGCAGACTCCATCAGGTTTTCTTCCAGAATGGTCCTGTATTTGGCTCCATCCATCTTCCCATCAATTTTAACCATCTTCCCTGTCCCTGCTGAAGAAAAGCAGGCCCAAACCATGATGCTGCCACCACCATGTTTGACAGTGGGGATGGTGTGTTCAGGGTGATGAGCTGTGTTGCTTTTACGCCAAACATAACGTTTTGCATTGTTGCCAAAAAGTTCGATTTTGGTTTCATCTGACCAGAGCACCTTCTTCCACATGTTTGGTGTGTCTCCCAGGTGGCTTGTGGCAAACTGTAAACGACACTTTTTATGGATATCTTTAAGAAATGGCTTTCTTCTTGCCACTCTTCCATAAAGGCCAGATTTGTGCAGTATACGACTGATTGTTGTCCTATGGACAGAGTCTCCCACCTCAGCTGTAGATCTCTGCAGTTCATCCAGAGTGATCATGGGCCTCTTGGCTGCATCTCTGATCAGTCTTCTCCTTGTATGAGCTGAAAGTTTAGAGGGACGGCCAGGTCTTGGTAGATTTGCAGTGGTCTGATACTCCTTCCATTTCAATATTATCGCTTGCACAGTGCTCCTTGGGATGTTTAAAGCTTGGGAAATCTTTTTGTATCCAAATCCGGCTTTAAACTTCTCCACAACAGTATCTCGGACCTGCCTGGTGTGTTCCTTGTTCTTCATGATGCTCTCTGCGCTTTAAACAGACCTCTGAGACTATCACAGTGCAGGTGCATTTATACGGAGACTTGATTACACACAGGTGGATTCTATTTATCATCATTAGTCATTTAGGTCAACATTGGATCATTCAGAGATCCTCACTGAACTTCTGGAGAGAGTTTGCTGCACTGAAAGTAAAGGGGCTGAATAATTTTGCACGCCCAATTTTTCAGTTTTTTATTTGTTAAAAAAGTTTGAAATATCCAATAAATTTCGTTCCACTTCATGATTGTGTCCCACTTGTTGTTGATTCTTCACAAAAAATTACAGTTTCATATCTTTATGTTTGAAGCCTGAAATGTGGCAAAAGGTTGCAAAGTTCAAGGGGGCCGAATACTTTCGCAAGGCACTGTATCTACAGGGAAATGGCAAACATCCTACAGTTGTTCTACAGCAATCTGTAGTATTTTATAAAGAATAATCTATAATATTAAAGATTACTATATATATATATATATATATATATAAATTGTCTTTTTTTGTTTTTTAGACAAAAATATTCACAGAGAAGCAGTGATGGAAGCAACACATGAGATACAATGATGACACAAGACCTGTTTCTTTATCCTTTTCCTTCAGAGCCTGTGTCAGTTCTCTGCTGTGATTGGTGCAGCCATGGCAGACCAAGCCCCTTCTCGAGCCCTGGAGGCGGTGCTAAAGAGGAGCTCCTCCCTCCCAGAGGGGACCCCGCAGGTCAAAGGTTATGACTTCAACCAGGGAGTGGATCACAGAGCTCTGCTGCAGTCCTACCTCACTACCGGCTTCCAGGCTACCAGCTTCGGGAGAGCCGTGCAGGAGATCAACAGCATGGTGAGAGGGGGAGGGGGAGAGCCGTGCAGGAGATCAACAGCATGGTGAGAGGGGGAGGGGGAGAGCCGTGCAGGAGATCAACAGCATGGTGAGAGGGGGAGGGGGAGAGCCGTGCAGGAGATCAACAGCATGGTGAGAGGGGGAGGGGGAGAGCCGTGCAGGAGATCAACAGCATGGTGAGAGGGAGGGTGTGTGTCTTTCTGTGAATGTGTGTCAGGGTCTCTGAGTGTCTTTGTCTGAATGCTCGCTTCCTCCTGACTCCCCAGATAGAGAAGAGGCTGGAGCCTCTGGAGCAGACAGAGGAGCCCTCCGCCCCCCCGGACCTGAGCCAGCAGCATCACTCGGGCTGTACCATCTTCCTGGGGTACACCTCCAACCTGATCAGCTCTGGAGTGAGAGAGTCCATCCGCTACCTCGCACAGCACAACATGGTACAGTCCACTGCAGTGTAACACAAAGCACAACATGGTACAGTCCACTGCAGTGTAACACACAGCACAACATGGTACAGTCCACTGCAGTGTAACACACAGCACAACATGGTACAGCCCACTGCAGTGTAACACACAGCACAACATGGTACAGCCCACTGCAGTGTAACACACAGCACAACATGGTACAGTCCACTGCAGTGTAACACACAGCGCAACATGGTACAGTCCACTGCAGTGTAACACACAGCACAACATGGTACAGTCCACTGCAGTGTAACACACAGCACAACATGGTACAGTCCACTGCAGTGTAACACACAGCACAACATGGTACAGTCCACTGCAGTACCCCCCTCCTCTACTAGGGTTGCCACGATATCAAAATGAGATTTTTCAATGATTGAACTATTTTAATTCCACGATACAATATTTAAATTAGTTTAGATCATTTTGAGCATTACAAATGTGTGCCTGTATCTCTGTCTTTGTATCTCTGTCTTTGTATCTCTGCAGGTGGATGTGTCTGTATCTCTGTGTTTGTATCTCTGTGTTTGTATCTCTGCAGGTGGATGTGTTTGTATCTCTGTGTTTGTATCTCTGCAGGTGGATGTGTATGTATCTCTGTGTTTGTATCTCTGCAGGTGGATGTGTCTGTATCTCTGTGTTTGTATCTCTGTGTTTGTATCTCTGCAGGTGGATGTGTCTGTATCTCTGTGTTTGTATCTCTGCAGGTGGATGTGTCTGTATCTCTGTGTTTGTATCTCTGCAGGTGGATGTGTCTGTATCTCTGTGTTTGTATCTCTGCAGGTGGATGTGTTTGTATCTCTGTGTGCCTGTATCTCTGCAGGTGGATGTGTCTGTATCTCTGTGTTTGTATCTCTGCAGGTGGATGTGTCTGTATCTCTGTGTTTGTATCTCTGCAGGTGGATGTGTCTGTATCTCTGCAGGTGGATGTGTCTGTATCTCTGCAGGTGGATGTGTCTGTATCTCTGTGTTTGTATCTCTGCAGGTGGATGTGTTTGTATCTCTGTGTTTGTAGCTCTGTGTTTGTATCTCTGTGTTTGTATCTCTGCAGGTGGATGTGTTTGTATCTCTGCAGATGGATATGTCTGTATCTCTGTGTTTGTATCTCTGTGTTTGTATCTCTGCAGGTGGATGTGTCTGTATCTCTGTGTTTGTATCTCTGCAGGTGGATGTGTTTGTATCTCTGCAGGTGGATGTGTTTGTATCTCTGTGTTTGTATCTCTGCAGGTGGATGTGTCTGTATCTCTGTTTGTATCTCTGCAGGTGGATGTGTTTGTATCTCTGTGTTTGTATCTCTGCAGGTGGATGTGTCTGTATCTCTGTGTTTGTATCTCTGCAGGTGGATGTGTCTGTATCTCTGTGTTTGTATCTCTGCAGGTGGATGTGTTTGTATCCCTGTGTCTGTATCTCTGCAGGTGGATGTGTCTGTATCTCTGTGTTTGTATCTCTGCAGGTGGATGTGTTTGTATCTCTGTGTGCCTGTATCTCTGCAGGTGGATGTGTCTGTATCTCTGTGTTTGTATCTCTGCAGGTGGATGTGTCTGTATCTCTGTGTTTGTATCTCTGCAGGTGGATGTGTCTGTATCTCTGCAGGTGGATGTGTCTGTATCTCTGCAGGTGGATGTGTCTGTATCTCTGTGTTTGTATCTCTGCAGGTGGATGTGTTTGTATCTCTGTGTTTGTAGCTCTGTGTTTGTATCTCTGTGTTTGTATCTCTGCAGGTGGATGTGTTTGTATCTCTGCAGATGGATATGTCTGTATCTCTGTGTTTGTATCTCTGTGTTTGTATCTCTGCAGGTGGATGTGTCTGTATCTCTGTGTTTGTATCTCTGCAGGTGGATGTGTTTGTATCTCTGCAGATGGATATGTCTGTATATCTGTGTTTGTATCTCTGCAGGTGGATGTGTCTGTATCTCTGTGTTTGTATCTCTGCAGGTGGATGTGTCTGTATCTCTGTGTTTGTATCTCTGCAGGTGGATATGTCTGTATATCTGTGTTTGTATCTCTGCAGGTGGATGTGTCTGTATATCTGTGTTTGTATCTCTGCAGGTGGATGTGTCTGTATCTCTGTGTTTGTATCTCTGCAGGTGGATGTGTCTGTATCTCTGTGTTTGTATCTCTGCAGGTGGATGTGTCTGTATCTCTGTGTTTGTATCTCTGCAGGTGGATGTGTCTGTATCTCTGTGTCTGTATCTCTGCAGGTGGATGTGTCTGTATCTCTGTGTTTGTATCTCTGCAGATGGATGTGTTTGTATCTCTGTGTTTGTATCTCTGCAGGTGGATGTGTCTGTATCTCTGTGTCTGTATCTCTGCAGGTGGATGTGTCTGTATCTCTGTGTTTATATCTCTGCAGGTGGATGTGTCTGTATCTCTGTGTTTGTATCTCTGCAGGTGGATGTGTCTGTATCTCTGTTTGTATCTCTGCAGGTGGATGTGTCTGTATCTCTGTGTTTGTATCTCTGCAGGTGGATGTGTCTGTATCTGTGTTTGTATCTCTGCAGGTGGATGTGTCTGTATCTCTGTGTTTGTATCTCTGCAGGTGGATGTGTCTGTATCTCTGTGTTTGTATCTCTGCAGGTGGATGTGTTTGTATCTCTGTGTTTGTATCTCTGCAGGTGGATGTGTTTGTATCTCTGTGTTTGTATCTCTGCAGGTGGATGTGTCTGTATCTCTGTGTTTGTATCTCTGCAGGTGGATGTGTCTGTATCTCTGTGTTTGTATCTCTGCAGGTGGATGTGTCTGTATCTCTGTGTTTGTATCTCTGCAGGTGGATGTGTCTGTATCTCTGTGTTTGTATCTCTGCAGGTGGATATGTCTGTATCTCTGTGTTTGTATCTCTGCAGGTGGATGTGTTTGTATCTCTGTGTTTGTATCTCTGCAGGTGGATGTTCTCGTCAGCACAGCGGGAGGGGTGGAGGAGGATCTCATCAAGTGTCTGGCCCCCACCTTCCTGGGGGAGTTCAGCCTGCCGGGGAGGGAGCTGCGAGGCCGGGGGATCAACAGGATCGGGAACCTGCTGGTCCCCAATAATAATTACTGTCTCTTTGAGGACTGGCTGATGCCCATTCTTGACCAGATGCTGCTGGAGCAGAAGACTGAGGTGAGGAAAAAATACAAATAAAAACAATACTGCCGTATGAACGCTTGATTTGAGGTTCAAGCTATCTCTCTCTCTCTCTCTCTCTCTCTCTCTCTCTCTCTCTCTCTCTCTCTCTCTCTCTCTCTCTCTCTCTCTCTCTCTCTCTCTCTCTCTCTCTCTCTCTCTCTCTCTCTGCAGGGCACACTCTGGACTCCCTCAAAAATGATCCATCGACTGGGGAAAGAAATCAACAACCCGGAGTCTGTGTACTACTGGGCTTACAAGGTCAGGACCCCCCCTTAACCCCCCCTCCACCCCCTCCCCATGCCTGGACACCCCCCCTCCAGTGTGTGCGTGTGTCTCAGTGCGTGTGTCTCAGCGTGTGTGTATGTGTCTCAGTGTGTGTGTGTCTCAGCGTGTGTGTGTCTCAGCGTGTGTGTATGTGTCTCAGTGTGTGTCTCAGCGTGTGTGTCTCAGCGTGTGTGTGTCTCAGCATGTGTGTATGTGTCTCAGCATGTGTGTATGTGTCTCAGTGTGTGTGTCTCAGCATGTGTTTGTGTCTCAGTGTGTGTCTCAGCGTGCGTCTCAGCGTGTGTGTGTGTCTCAGCGTGTGTGTGTCTCGGTGTGTGTGTCTCAGTGTGTGTGTCTCAGTGTGTGTGTGTGTGTGTCTCAGTTTGTGTGTCTCAGCGTGTGTTCCACACTAACATTCCCCCCCTGTGTGCGTTGCAGAATAACATCCCTGTGTTCAGCCCGGCCCTGACGGATGGTTCCCTGGGGGATATGATGTACTTGCACTCCTATAAGAACCCTGGCTTAGTGCTGGACATCGTGGAAGGTGTGTGCGTGCGTGCGTGTGTCAGTGATGACTGTGTGTGTGTGTCAGTGATGACAGTGCGTGCGTGTGTGTGTGTGTGTGTCAGTGATGACTGTGTGTGTGTGTCAGTGATGACAGTGTGTGCGTGCGTGTGTGTGTGTGTCAGTGATGACTGTGTGTGTGTGTCAGTGATGACAGTGCGTGCGTGTGTGTGTGTGTGTGTGTGTTAGTGATGACAGTGCGTGTATGCGTGCGTGCGTGCGTGCGTGTGTGTGTATCAGTGATGACAGTGCATGCGTGTGTGTGTGTGTGTGTGTGTCAGTGATGACAGTGTGTGTGTGCGTGCGTGCGTGTGTGTGTCAGTGATGACAGTGCGTGCGTGCGTGCGTGTGTGTCAGTGATGACAGTGCGTGCGTGCGTGTCAGTGATGACGGTCTCTGTGTTTGCGCTCCAGATATCCGGAAGCTGAACTCTCATGCTGTGTTTGCCAGACGCACAGGGATGGTGATTCTGGGAGGAGGGCTGATCAAGCATCACATCTGCAACGCTAACTTCATGGTAATACAGACAGGAATAATAATACAGACTCAACACACTTTTACAGACGACACAGATGGGAGCTGCAGAGATGTGATGGCGTGTCTTACACTGGCATTTCCTGAGCCGCTAGAGAGTTACAGGAGCCTGTCTAACACGCCTCTCAACGCAGGAATGTGCAGCAGTGCTTGAATCAGCTGCTTGGACAAATGTGTCCCCACTCAAAGCCTTTCTCATCATCACAGTGAACCGCACTCTGGGTTTAGAAACACCAACACAAACTCACTCCACTCACTCACTCACTCACTCACTCACTCATTCCACTCACTCACTCACTCACTCACTCACTCACTCATTCCACTCACTCACTCACTCACTCACTCACTCACTCACTCACTCACTCCACTCACTCACTCACTCACTCACTCACTCACTCACTCCACTCACTCACTCACTCACTCACTCACTCACTCACTCATTCCACTCACTCACTCACTCCACTCACTCACTCACTCACTCACTCCACTCACTCACTCACTCACTCACTCACTCACTCCACTCACTCACTCACTCACTCACTCACTCACTCACTCACTCACTCATTCCACTCACTCACTCACTCACTCACTCACTCACTCCACTCACTCACTCACTCACTCACTCACTCACTCACTCACTCACTCATTCCACTCACTCACTCACTCACTCACTCACTCACTCACTCACTCACTCACTCACTCACTTTTAGTGGCATTGCAGTTCTGCACTTTGAAGACATTGAAAAAGGAGAGAGTTTTATTTTTGTCATGGATTGAGTAGGCGGAGTCTCTTTTGGTGTTTGTTCCAGTCTGTCTCTCCAGTTGTGTTTGCGGTGCTGTGTTTGTGACCTCTCTCTCTCTCTCTCTCTCTCTCTCTCTCTCTCTCTCTCTCTCTCTCTCTCCTCTCTCGTGTCCCGCAGCGGAACGGCGCTGATTTCGCGGTCTTCGTGAACACGGGGCAGGAGTTCGACGGCTCTGACTCGGGGGCGCGGCCGGACGAAGCCGTGTCCTGGGGCAAGATCCGCGCCGACGCCACACCTGTCAAGGTACACGATGCACAGCAGAGACTCCCATAGCACAGTGTGAGAAAACACAGCGCAAGCATGCTGAAGCATAGGCAAGCATTGTAAAGCACAGAGAGGTCTGGTAAAGCATAGGGAAGCATTGTAAAGCACAGAGAGGTCTGGTAAAGCATAGGGAAGCATTGTAAAGCACAGAGAGGTCTGGTAAAGCATAGGGAAGCATTGTAAAGCACAGAGAGGTCTGGTAAAGCATAGGGAAGCATTGTAAAGCACAGAGAGGTCTGGTAAAGCATAGGGAAGCATTGTAAAGCACAGAGAGGTCTGGTAAAGCATAGGGAAGCATTGAAAAGCACAGAGAGGTCTGGTAAAGCATAGGCAAGCATTGAAAAGCACAGAGAGGTCTGGTAAAGCACAGAGAGGTATGGTAAAGCATAGGGAAGCATTGTAAAGCACAGAGAGGTATGGTAAAGCATAGGGAAGCATTGTAAAGGACAGAGAGGTCTGGTAAAGCATAGGCAAGCATTGTAAAGCACAGAGAGGTCTGGTAAAGCATAGGGAAGCATTGTAAAGCACAGAGAGGTCTGGTAAAGCATAGGGAAGCATTGTAAAGCACAGAGAGGTCTGGTAAAGCATAGGCAAGCATTGAAAAGCACAGAGAGGTCTGGTAAAGCACAGAGAGGTATGGTAAAGCATAGGGAAGCATTGTAAAGCACAGAGAGGTCTGGTAAAGCATAGGGAAGCATTGTAAAGGACAGAGAGGTCTGGTAAAGCATAGGCAAGCATTGAAAAGCACAGAGAGGTCTGGTAAAGCACAGAGAGGTATGGTAAAGCATAGGGAAGCATTGTAAAGCACAGAGAGGTCTGGTAAAGCATAGGGAAGCATTGAAAAGCACAGAGAGGTCTGGTAAAGCACAGAGAGGTATGGTAAAGCATAGGGAAGCATTGTAAAGCACAGAGAGGTCTGGTAAAGCATAGGGAAGCATTGTAAAGGACAGAGGTCTGGTAAAGCATAGGCAAGCATTGAAAAGCACAGAGAGGTCTGGTAAAGCACAGAGAGGTATGGTAAAGCATAGGGAAGCATTGTAAAGCACAGAGAGGTCTGGTAAAGCATAGGGAAGCATTGTAAAGGACAGAGAGGTCTGGTAAAGCATAGGCAAGCATTGTAAAGCACAGAGAGGTCTGGTAAAGCATAGGGAAGCATTGTAAAGCACAGAGAGGTCTGGCAAAGCATAGGGAAGCATTGTAAAGCACAGAGAGGTATGGTAAAGCATAGGGAAGCATTGTAAAGCACAGAGAGGTCTGGTAAAGCATAGGGAAGCATTGTAAAGCACAGAGAGGTCTGGTAAAGCACAGGGAAGCATTGTAAAGCACAGAGAGGTCTGGTAAAGCATAGGGAAGCATTGTAAAGCTCTCTTTCTGTGTTTCAGGTCTATGCAGATGCTGCTCTGGTGTTCCCCCTGCTGGTTGCTGAGACATTCGCACGACATGCCGATGCACTCACAGCACAGAACAAGAAGGACTGAGACCCTCCTCCCTCCCTCCCTCCCTCCATCCATCCCTCCCCTCTCCCCTCTCCCCTCACTCCCTCCCTCCCTCCATTCCTCCCCTCTCCCCAGGACGTGCCCTTTTTGATCTGTAAAAAAATAATAATCATGTTTGAAATCCTAGTTGAGTTGCAGTGCACGCCTGAATGAATGAACACTGTGCCGGGAGTCTCTTGTGTTTTGATTTCATGTCACTGAGCTGCATGAACCAGCAATTCTATCACTGATATGAGACAAACCATTTTTAATATCAACAATTTTTAAAATACATTGTGTTACATTCAGATTAGAACCGTTGATATAAAAAATAGCGCCTTATTTTATTTTACCCTCGAGAATATATTTGTGTGCATGTTCAAATTAATCTGACCATACTGCAGGACGCTGTCATATTCTCCTCCCATTTAGAGTGCTCTTAATAAAATTTTCAAAATTAAAATCGTCTGCAAAGTTGCCATTGGTTTCTCTTTAAATGGGATTTATAGCACAACGCCTGCCACCCGGTGGCCAAATGCTGTCACTGCAGGAAATGATCATTATAAAACCAGCAGAGTTAAATGCAGCACAGTATTGGAACACGAGTCAGTATCATCAGCCAATCAGCTTCCAGTTCATTTTGACTTGCCGCATCCCGAGCACTCAGTTCATATCTATTGGACAGAAAACACTGAACAAAACACACCTGCACTGAGAAAAGCAACCAATCATGTACCTGCAAGTGCCGAGTCAGCTAATCACAGCCTCTCTTGCGCTGCCCCGATATTAGGACTGAAGTCACACTGCAGCGAGCGCTAGGCTGGGTTGAAAATATAATTTAGGGTAGCGGCTACGCCACTAAGTTCAAGATTTGAGGTTGTTGGCTCATGTTTTTTTTATTTGAGCCAGAGGATAAGATCTTGACCAAGTACAACAAACACACAATAAAAATGCCAGGGATGTAAAATAATCACATTGATTTAAAACGCCGTTTCGTTTCAATTCTCATATTGCACACGCTAGTGCTGTCTGTTAGTTACAGTGTTTCAGCAAATCCTTCAATTCGACACATTGTTTCAAGGGTTCAGCGGTTCTGTCTCAGGCATCACTCTGTTACACAGTTTAATACAGCAGCAACTCATTCAGAGCAAGAATACTTTGTTTCATCTCTCTCTCGCATTCAGACACACGCGAGACTCACAGAGGAACCTCGTGAATCTCCTCCCGGACAGCTTTTAAAAGAAAGAAAAAATAATCAAAAAATCACCCAATCACACGAGGACTGCGTGTGTGTTTTGTCATAGCAAAATAGCTTGATCGAAAAACGCGAAGTTGAAATGGGATAGCGCTGCTAGCACTGACAGTCCCTTCTGAGGACCCTTAGCCGCTGTCATCCGTATAACAACATGGCGGCGCCCTGCATTGTGGCGTGAGAGAGAGAGAGAGAGAGAGAGAGAGAGAGAGAGAGAGAGAGAGAGAGAGAGAGAGAGAGAGAGAGAGAGAGAGAGAGAGAGAGAGAGAGAGAGAGAGAGAGAGAGAGAGAGAGACCATCACAGAACCGGAACCAGGTCAGTCTCTACAGTACAGCAGACCCGTGACAGAACCAGGTTCGATTTAAAAGGGCTGGTCCGGATCCGAACCGAGCCAGTCTGCCGTACAGATGTCCTGGTGCAGCTGTCTGTTGTGAATGAGTCGCTGTTTGAAGCCTGGCAGTTCTGTTAATACATCGCCGGTCTGCAGGTGACAGAACACGCGTCGCGTCATTTCATTACAGCGCAGTGCAGTTCAACGGAGAATCTTACCTTGCAGATGGTTGCTTTCATCGGGTGACTGTAAATGCATAATTGGACTTTAGTTTAACGGGATGTTTGTATTCATGTGTGACTCGTTCCGGTTCCGGTCCAGGTCCAGGTCCGTTTTTGTCATTCAGTCCTGTAGAAATCTACAGAAGATGAATTCAATGCATCGACGTTATAGCGCCTTTCATAGTGGATCACAAAGCGCTTTACAAGATGCAGTAACAGCAAGAAAATTCATAACACTTTAAAATATAGAAATGCATCATACACGACATACAGTAAAAAAAAAAAAACAATGCACGGTACATTAAATACAGAGGAACGCGCAGAATACAGCCAGATCACAAGCACAGACACGGACAGTATTGTTTTAAAGAAAAATCTATAATATTAAAGAATAATAATGGACAGTATTTTTTAAAATAATCATTTTTTTAGTATTTTTTAAAAGACTAGTTTTATTTCATTATTTGTTTATTTAGCAGGCGCCTTTATCCAAGGCGACTTACAGAGACTAGGGTGTGTGAACTATGCATCAGCTGCAGAGTCACTTACAACTACGTCTCACCCGAAAGACGGAGCACAAGGAGGTTCAGTGACTTGCTCAGGGTCACACTGAGTCAGTGGCTGAGGTGGGATTTGAACCGGGGACCTCCTGGTTACAAGCCCCTTTCTTTAACCACTGGACCACACAGCCTATACATTACAGCCTATTTTATGTGCCAAGCTGTGCCATGTCCACGTAAACAAACTGGACAGCCAACAAACAACTTTCCCCAATTAGCTGCAACACTTAGAGAGAGGCTGTGGGTTTACGCACAGTAATACAAACACGTGAGAATGCATGTTTCTTTATCCTTTTTCTTCAGAGCCTGCATCAGTTCTCCGCTGTGATTGGTGCAGCCATGGCAGAGCACACCCCTTCTCGAGCCCTGGAGGCGGTGCTAAAGGGGAGCTCCTCCCTCCCAGAGGGGACCCCGCAGGTCAAAGGTTATGACTTCAACCAGGGAGTGGATCACAGAGCTCTGCTGCAGTCCTACCTCACTACCGGCTTCCAGGCTACCAGCTTCGGGAGAGCCGTGCAGGAGATCAACAGCATGGTGAGAGGGGGAGGGGGAGAGCCGTGCAGGAGATCAACAGCATGGTGAGAGGGGGAGGGGGGAGAGCCGTGCAGGAGATCAACAGCATGGTGAGAGGGGGAGGGGGAGAGCCGTGCAGGAGATCAACAGCATGGTGAGAGGGGGAGGGGGAGAGCCGTGCAGGAGATCAACAGCATGGTGAGAGGGGGAGGGGGGGGAGCCGTGCAGGAGATCAACAGCATGGTGAGAGGGGGAGGGGGAGAGCCGTGCAGGAGATCAACAGCATGGTGAGAGGGGGAGGGGGAGAGCCGTGCAGGAGATCAACAGCATGGTGAGAGGGGGAGGGGGAGAGCCGTGCAGGAGATCAACAGCATGGTGAGAGGGGGGAGGGGGGAGAGCCGTGCAGGAGATCAACAGCATGGTGAGAGGGGGAGGGGGAGAGCCGTGCAGGAGATCAACAGCATGGTGAGAGGGGGGAGGGGGAGAGCCGTGCAGGAGATCAACAGCATGGTGAGAGGGGGAGGGGGGGAGCCGTGCAGGAGATCAACAGCATGGTGAGAGGGGGAGGGGGAGAGCCGTGCAGGAGATCAACAGCATGGTGAGAGGGAGGGTGTGTGTCTTTCTGTGAATGTGTGTCAGGGTCTCTGAGTGTCTTTGTCTGAATGCTCGCTTCCTCCTGACTCCCCAGATAGAGAAGAGGCTGGAGCCTCTGGAGCAGACAGAGGAGCCCTCCGCCCCCCCGGACCTGAGCCAGCAGCATCACTCGGGCTGTACCATCTTCCTGGGGTACACCTCCAACCTGATCAGCTCTGGAGTGAGAGAGTCCATCCGCTACCTCGCACAGCACAACATGGTACAGTCCACTGCAGTGTAACACAGCACAACATGGTACAGTCCACTGGAGTGTAACACACAGCACAACATGGTACAGCCCACTGCAGTGTAACACACAGCACAACATGGTACAGCCCACTGCAGTGTAACACACAGCGCAACATGGTACAGTCCACTGGAGTGTAACACACAGCGCAACATGGTACAGTCCACTGCAGTGTAACACACAGCACAACATGGTACAGTCCACTGCAGTGTAACACACAGCACAACATGGTACAGCCCACTGCAGTGTAACACACAGCACAACATGGTACAGTCCACTGCAGTACCCCCCTCCTCTACTAGGGTTGCCACGATATCAAAATGAGATTTTTCAATGATTGAACTATTTTAATTCCACGATACAATATTAAATTAGTTTAGATCATTTTGAGCATTACAAATGTGTGTCTGTACTCTGTGCCTGTATCTCTGTGCTTATATCTCTACAGGTGGATGTGTCTGTATCTCTGTGTTGTATCTCTACAGGTGGATGTGTCTGTATCTCTGTGCTTGTATCTCTGCAGGTGTTTGTGTCTGTATCTCTGTGTTGTATCTCTGTGTTTGTATCTCTGCAGGTGGATGTGTCCTGTATCTCTGTGTTTGTATCTCTGCAGGTGTTTTTGTGTCTGTATCTCTGTGTTTGTATCTCTGCAGGTGGATGTGTCTGTATCTCTGTGTTTGTATCTCTGCAGGTGGATGTGTTTGGTATCTCTGTGTTTGTATCTCTGCAGGGTGGATGTGTTTTGTATCTCTGTGTTTGTATCTCTGCAGGTGGATGTGTCTGTATCTCTGTGTTTGTTATCTCTGCAGGTGGATGGGTCCTGTATCTCTGTGTTTGTATCTCTGCAGGTGGATGTGTCTGTATCTCTGTGTTTGTATCTCTACAGGTGGATGTGTCTGTATCTCTGTGTCTGTATCTCTGTGTTTGTATCTCTGTGTTTGTATCTCTGCAGGTGGATGTGTCTGTATCTCTGTGTTTGTATCTCTGCAGGTGGATGTGTCTGTATCTCTGTGTTTGTATCTCTGCAGGTGGATGTGTCTGTATCTCTGGGTCTGTATCTCTGTGTTTGTATCTCTGCAGGGTGGATGTGTCTGTATCTCTGTGTTTGTATCTCTACAGGTGGATGTGTCTGTATCTCTGTGTCTGTATCTCTGTGTTTGTATCTCTGTGTTTGTATCTCTGCAGGTGGATGTGTCTGTATCTCTGTGTTTGTATCTCTGCAGGTGGATGTGTTTGTATCTCTGTGTTTGTATCTCTGCAGGTGAATGTGTCTGTATCTCTGTGTTTGTATCTCTGCAGGTGGATGTGTCTGTATCTCTTTGTTTGTATCTCTGTGTTTGTATCTCTGCAGGTGGATGTGTCTGTATCTCTGTGTTTGTATCTCTGCAGGTGGATGTGTTTGTATCTCTGTGTTGTATCTCTGCAGGTGTTTGTGTCTGTATCTCTGTGTCTGTATCTCTGCAGGTGGATGTGTCTGTATCTCTGTGTTTGTATCTCTGCAGGTGGATGTGTCTGTATCTCTGTGTTTGTATCTCTGCAGGTGGATGTGTCTGTATCTCTGTGTTTGTATCTCTGCAGGTGGATGTGTTTGTATCTCTGTGTTTGTATCTCTGCAGGTGGATGTTCTCGTCAGCACAGCGGGAGGGGTGGAGGAGGATCTCATCAAGTGTCCTGGCCCCCACCTTCCTGGGGGGAGTTCAGCCTGCCGGGGAGGGAGCTGCGAGGGCCGGGGGATCAACAGGATCGGGAACCTGCTGGTCCCCAATAATAATTACTGTCTCTTTGAGGACGGGCTGATGCCCATTCTTGACCAGATGCTGCTGGAGCAGAAGACTGAGGTGAGGAAAAAATACAAATAAAAACAATACTGCCGTATGAATGCTCGATTTGAGATTCAAGCTCTCTCTCTCTCTCTCTCTCTCTCTCTCTCTCTCTCTCTCTCTCTCATTTTCTCTCTCTCTCCTCTCTCTCTCTCTCTCTCTCTCTCTCTCTCTCTCTCTCTCTCTCTCTCTCTTGCAGGGCACACTCTGGACTCCCTCAAAAATGATCCATCGACTGGGGAAAGAAATCAACAACCCAGAGTCTGTGTACTACTGGGCTTACAAGGTCAGGACCCCCCCCTTAACCCCCCCTCCACCCCCTCCCCATGCCTGGACACCCCCCCTCCAGTGTGTGTGTGTGTCTCAGCGTGTGTTCCACACTAACATTCCCCCCCTGTGTGCGTTTGCAGAATAACATCCCCGTGTTCAGCCCGGCCCTGACGGATGGTTCCCTGGGGGATATGATCTACTTCCACCTCCTATAGAACCCTGGCTTGGTGCTGGACATCGTGGAAGGTGCGTGCGTGCGTGCATGTGTGTGTGTGTCAGTGATGACAGTGCGTGCGCGCACGTGTGTGTGTGTCAGTGATGACAGTGCGCGCGCGCGTGTGTGTGTGTTGTGTGTGTGTGTCAGTGATGACTGTGTGGTGTGTGTCAGTGATGACAGTGCGTGCGTGTGTGTGTGTGTGTGTGTGTGTGTGTGTCAGTGATGACTGTGCGTGTGTGCGTGGTGTGTCAGTGATGACTGTGTGTGTGTGTCAGTGATGACAGTGCGTGCGTGTGTGTGTGTGTGTGTGTGTGTCAGTGATGA
>NC_081222.1:652500-670000 GCF_902713425.1 Acipenser ruthenus
CTGGTAAAGCATAGGGAAGCATTGTAAAGCACAGAGAGGTCTGGTAAAGCATAGGGAAGCATTGTAAAGCACAGAGAGGCATGGGAAAGCATAGGGAAGCATTGTAAAGCACAGGGAGGTCTGGTAAAGCATAGGGAAGCATTGTAAAGCACTGAGAGGTCTGGTAAAGCACAGGGAAGCATTGTAAAGCTCAGAGAGGTCTGGTAAAGCACAGGGAAGCATTGTAAAGCACAGAGAGGTCTGGTAAAGCATAGGGAAGCATTGTAAAGCACAGAGAGGTCTGGTAAAGCATAGGGAAGCATTGTAAAGCACAGAGAGGTCTGGTAAAGCATAGGGAAGCATTGTAAGCACAGAGAGGTCTGGTAAAGCATAGGGAAGCATTGTAAAGCACAGAGAGGTCTGGTAAAGCATAGGGAAGCATTGTAAAGCACAGAGAGGTCTGGTAAAGCATAGGGAAGCATTGTAAAGCACAGAGAGGTCTGGTAAAGCATAGGGAAGCATTGTAAAGCACAGAGAGGTCTGGTAAAGCATAGGGAAGCATTGTAAAGCACAGAGAGGTCTGGTAAAGCATAGGGAAGCATTGTAAAGCACAGAGAGGTCTGGTAAAGCATAGGGAAGCATTGTAAAGCACAGAGAGGTCTGGTAAAGCATAGGGAAGCATTGTAAAGCACAGAGAGGTCTGGTAAAGCATAGGGAAGCATTGTAAAGCTCTCTTTCTGTGTTTCAGGTCTATGCAGATGCTGCTCTGGTGTTCCCCCTGCTGGTTGCTGAGACATTCGCACGACATGCCGAAGCACTCACAGCACAGAACAAGAAGGACTGAGACCCTCCTCTCTCCCTCCCTCCCCTCCCCTCTCCTCTCTCCCACCCTCCCCTCCCCTCTCCTCTCTCCCACCTTCCCCTCCCCTCTCCTCTCTCCCTCCCTCCCCTCATCTCTCTCCTCCTTCCCTCACTCTATCCATCCCTCCCCTCTCCCTCGCTCACAGCACAGAACAAGAAGGACTGAGAACCTCCTCCCCCCCTCCCTCCCTCCCTCCCTCCCTCCCTCACAGGACTTGGGTTGTCTGTTGACTGAACCCCAGGCTTGGCAGACACTCTTGGGGGTACAGCGTTCCCGTGTCGGGGTGCGTGTCTGCACACACAGAGAGGCTGGCGCAGCACATGCTGCGTCCGTGAGCCGCGATGCTCAGTCTTAACTCCTAACCTGACTGAGCTTCACGCTTGCTTTAGCTGCTGATTGAAATACAATAAAGGCGAAAGAAAAGTGCATTGAATTCCTCCTTCTGTCTTTTCCTGTAATGATTTTGATTCTATAAAAAGGACTTCTGAAGAGCAGAGGGTTGAGATCAGAGAATCAAACAGAGTCTGTCACAGTAAGGAGCCGTCCAAACACGCGGCAGGCATGTTTCACATGTCAGTCAATCAATCTTTATTTTATATAGCGCCTTTCAGAGTGGACCACCATCGCTTTACAAGACAGAACACATGCAGCGTCACGCACGCACGCACGCACGCACGCACAGAGAGAGAGAGAGAGAGCCAACAGAGGTGCAGCGCCTTGTAGAATGAACTCGCGTTGCTTCATAAAGTGGAATGAAAGCTGCTGAATAATGTCACGTTAGCATATTGAATTGCACACCGCTTTGGAGTTTCCCAGATACTTCACGAGAAACTGACAAAAAAAAATGAAACACTACGGTACTGCTATTATGGCTTCCGGTTGACTTTTTGCGGTTTCATTGTGAGGTTTCATTGATTACATGATGTTAAATAAAAGATCTAAATTATGTTCATGTAGTTTTTATTTTATTATGGCTCAGTCCTAGGTGATGCAAAAGTTTTGTCAATATAATTATACTAGGGGCAGCAGAGACGCATTTTAATCGACCCGACGCGTCCTGGATACGAAGCGGCGCTGCTGCGTGTCGATGTGCCGGCGCGCTACCGCTCGGCTATCCTGCAGGCTGGATGCGAAGCCGCGGTGGTGGTCCGGGTGTAAGGCTGTGTGATTTATCTGAACACTTGAAAGCGATGTGTTTATTATTATTACTAGGATGATGATGAATCCCAGGATTGTTCTGCGGACTCGCAGAAGTATCTCTTTGCTTTATCCTTTCTGCTTCACAACCCCCGCGCCAGCGCAGTAAGACATCACCATGAAAAGCAAGCCTGTTTCTATAGCAGGCTGTTTAATCAAAAGAGATCTGGAGGATTTCTAAAAAAAAATAATGTATGGAGCCATTTCATAAAGGAAAAAAATAATAATAATGAGAGAAGGCGTTTCAATAAAACGTCATCGTAATCAAAGCCGCGCTGTGAACTCGAGACGCAGTGAAACACGTTAGAGGATGAGGAGAGAGCCGGATCCGCTGAGCCGCGAGTGCAGACCGGCAGACAGCAACGCCCTCCTCTCTGGACTGCTGTGGAGAGCCGGAGCGCGGCCACTCACCCGGCTTGTGTAGGGAGATTTAACAAACACAAGACAAAAAACAGCCGCAACATGAATTCAGGATGTGTGATTGTTCAAATTGAAAAGCTGTTCGGATGCAATTCCAAACGCGCCACCCGGGACATTGAAACGAGTTCAAAGCCGCTCTGGCGCTTGTCGGCGCGGTTGGCTTAGCGGACTGAGCACAGCTTCCCGTGCTTTGCCTGGAGCTGCAGTCCGCTCAGCCTCACCTCTCTGTCGCGGGTTCGAGTCCAGCATTCTGTTCCAATACCCGCGGCAGACAGGCGTGAGTTTCTCGGGCTTCGTTCTCTACCGCGTCGGCGTTTTGGGGTATCGTCGTTTTTAGGCGATACCCCAAAACAGTTCAAAGGGGTAGGTTCACTTAACATGACATAGCTAATTGTAAAAGCGGGGCCCTTTTACCTCTGGAAAGGAAAACCCCAAACCATCCCCAAGCGGCGTGTTCCGTAACCACGCCCTCAGGTGTGTCGCAGATGACCACGCCCCTCCCAAGTACACCTCCACAGATGACCACGCCCCTTCCCAAGTACACCTCCACAGATGACCACGCCCCTTACCAAGTACACCTCCACAGGTGACCACGCCCCTCCCAAGTACACCTCCACAGGTGACCACGCCCCTCCCAAGTACACCTCCACAGGTGACCACGCCCCGCGCAGGTAGATCGGAAAGATGGCGGCCGGGGTAACACGGTGAGTTTGAGCTCCGTAACTTTCTCGTGGTTTTTAATGTGTTTGTTTCGGTTGGGAGGGTGCAGAGAGAGCATGCATGTGGTCAGCTGAGATTCACTTTTTATATTTAGAAATGTTTGTTTAAACAAATTGCTTGTATTCAAGATTTAAAAAACATAATGCAAAACCAGTCCAGTCCAAACTGTCTTTGCGCTTGAGTTCCAGTATTAAGTTTCAGATTTGGAACGAGTCGCTTTTTAAAGCTGCCTTTAGTTTGTTTTATAATCTTTTTAGAAACACGATTCCACATTGTGTGAACTTCTTTATTTAAATTATTTTTCTTTCTTGTTATTATTTCTGAAGAGCTCGTATTGTTTGACGCGCTTCCGTACCTGTAAAAACAACCCAGCGTCGAAACGCTTTCCAAAACTTTAACAAACAGGGGCCCGATTTTCTCTCTTTCTTTCCAATGGATAACAAAGGTTTTGTTTGAAAGAAGAGGCGCTGTTTCCGGGGTCTGGTTTTTGCATATTCTGCACACGACGGAGATTGACTCGATGGCTTGGTCAGCCACACTTTATCTCGGTTTAAATGATTATGCGTTGTTTATGTACGATGTCATTGGAAATGTGGGTCTAAGAGTCAGGGGCCCGCTTTTTAATTGAAGTGGCATTAACTGCGCAAAACAAACCAGGAAACGCTGCAGATACAAATAGATATATAATCTCCTCGTGCTGTAACTCTTGTGATTTTGTGGTGTGTGTTTTTTTCAGGTAAAATCCCAGATTCCCTGTTTCTTCTGGTGTGCAGCCTTGGCGTGATTCACACACACGAGGAGAAGGATTCCGAGTCTCGGTGAGGCACGATAGTTTCAGTGAGTTGATCACATGTGCTTTTACAGCTTCATTCAGAACCTTGTCATCTTGCTGTTTATTTCTCAGGCTCTCCCATCCCAAACCAGCACCCCATCCTTTCACCCGAGTCTCTCCCATCCCAAACCAGCGCCCCATCCTTTCACCCGAGTCTCTCACATCTCAAAACCAGCGCCCCATCCTTTCACCCGAGTCTCTCACAACTCAAAACCAGCACCCCATCCTTTCACCCGAGTCTCTCACATCTCAAAACCAGCGCCCCATCCTTTCACCCGAGTCTCTCCCATCCCAAACCAGCACCCCATCCTTTCACCCAAGTCTCTCCCAAACCAGCACCCCATCCTTTCACCCGAGTCTCTCCCATCCCAAACCAGCACCCCATCCTTTCACCCGAGTCTCTCCCATCCCAAACCAGCACCCCATCCTTTCACCCGAGTCTCTCCCATCCCAAACCAGCGCCCCATCCTTTCACCCGAGTCTCTCCCATCCCAAACCAGCGCCCCATCCTTTCACCCGAGTCTCTCACATCCCAAACCAGCGCCCCATCCTTTCACCCGAGTCTCTCACACCTCTAAACCAGCGCCCCATCCTTTCACCCGAGTCTCTCCCATCCCAAACCAGCGCCCCATCCTTTCACCCGAGTCTCTCCTCTCCCAAACCAGCACCCCATCCTTTCACCCGAGTCTCTCCTCTCCCAAACCAGCGCCCCATCCTTTCACCCGAGTCTCTCCCATCCCAAACCAGCACCCCATCCTTTCACCCGAGTCTCGTCTCTCCCATCCCAAACCAGCACCCCATCCTTTCACCCGAGTCTCTCCTCTCCCATCCCAAACCAGCGCCCCATCCTTTCACCCGAGTCTCTCCCATCCCAAACCAGCACCCCATCCTTTCACCCGAGTCTCTCCCATCCCAAACCAGCGCCCCATCCTTTCACCCGAGTCTCTCCTCTCCCAAACCAGCACCCCATCCTTTCACCCGAGTCTCTCCCATCCCAAACCAGCACCCCATCCTTTCACCCGAGTCTCTCCCATCCCAAACCAGCACCCCATCCTTTCACCCGAGTCTCTCACATCTCTAAACCAGCGCCCCATCCTTTCACCAGAGTCTCTCCTCTCCCATCCCAAACCAGCACCCCATCCTTTCACCCGAGTCTCTCCCATCCCAAACCAGCACCCCATCCTTTCACCCGAGTCTCTCACATCTCTAAACCAGCGCCCCATCCTTTCACCCGAGTCTCTCCCATCCCAAACCAGCGCCCCATCCTTTCACCCGAGTCTCTCCTCTCCCATCCCAAACCAGCACCCCATCCTTTCACCCGAGTCTCTCCCATCCCAAACCAGCACCCCATCCTTTCACCCGAGTCTCTCCCATCCCAAACCAGCGCCCCATCCTTTCACCCAAGTCTCTCCCATCCCAAACCAGCACCCCATCCTTTCACCCGAGTCTCTCCCATCCCAAACCAGCGCCCCATCCTTTCACCCGAGTCTCTCCTCTCCCATCCCAAACCAGCACCCCATCCTTTCACCCGAGTCTCTCCCATCCCAAACCAGCACCCCATCCTTTCACCCGAGTCTCTCCCATCCCAAACCAGCACCCCATCCTTTCACCCGAGTCTCTCCTCTCCCAAACCAGCACCCCATCCTTTCACCCGAGTCTCTCCCATCCCAAACCAGCACCCCATCCTTTCACCCGAGTCTCTCCCATCCCAAACCAGCGCCCCATCCTTTCACCCGAGTCTCTCCCATCCCAAACCAGCGCCCCATCCTTTCACCCGAGTCTCGAGTCCCAAAGGAAGCAGGTTGAGACGGGGGGGGGGGGGGGGGGGGCATGGGTTGTCACAGAGGTGCTCTCTGAGACTGAAGCCTCATTGTCTCTGAGATCTACCAGAGAGAAAAAAGAGTTACAACACAGGACAGTGAAGACAAACACACACACACACACACACCAGGGCGAGTGCTGGGTTCACAACCCCCTTGATCGCTCCTGTGTAACTGAGCCAGGTGTAGTGTCCTATCTGGGCTGGTCTTTATTTGATCGTGTTCCTTACAATGCAGCGTCTCCTCTCTCCCCTATAGAGTCACACACACACTCTTTACAATGCACGCTGTGTGCAGAGCGTCTCCTCTATAGAGTCACACACACTCTCTACAATGCACGCTGTGTGCGGAGCGTCTCCCCTATAGAGTCACACACACTCTTTACAATGCACGCTGTGTGCAGAGCGTCTCCTCTATAGAGTCACACACACTCTCTTTACAATGCACGCTGTGTGCGGAGCGTCTCCTCTATAGAGTCACACACACTCTCTTTACAATGCACGCTGTGTGCGGAGCGTCTCCTCTATAGAGTCACACACACTCTCTTTACAATGCACGCTGTGTGCGGAGCGTCTCCTCTATAGAGTCACACACTCTCTCTTTACAATGCACGCTGTGTGCGGAGCGTCTCCCCTATAGAGTCACACACACTCTCTTTACAATGCACGCTGTGTGCAGAGCGTCTCCTCTATAGAGTCACACACACTCTCTTTACAATGCACGCTGTGTGCGGAGCGTCTCCTCTATAGAGTCACACACTCTCTTTACAATGCACGCTGTGTGCGGAGCGTCTCCTCTATAGAGTCACACACACTCTCTTTACAATGCACGCTGTGTGCGGAGCGTCTCCTCTATAGAGTCACACACACTCTCTTTACAATGCACGCTGTGTGCGGAGCGTCTCCTCTATAGAGTCACACACACTCTCTTTACAATGCACGCTGTGTGCGGAGCGTCTCCTCTATAGAGTCACACACTCTCTTTACAATGCACGCTGTGTGCGGAGCGTCTCCTCTATAGAGTCACACACACTCTCTTTACAATGCACGCTGTGTGCGGAGCGTCTCCTCTATAGAGTCACACACTCTCTTTACAATGCACGCTGTGTGCGGAGCGTCTCCTCTATAGAGTCACACACTCTCTTTACAATGCACGCTGTGTGCGGAGCGTCTCCTCTATAGAGTCACACACACTCTCTTTACAATGCACGCTGTGTGCGGAGCGTCTCCTCTATAGAGTCACACACACTCTCTTTACAATGCACGCTGTGTGCGGAGCGTCTCCTCTATAGAGTCACACACACTCTCTTTACAATGCACGCTGTGTGCGGAGCGTCTCCTCTATAGAGTCACACACACACTCTTTACAATGCACGCTGTGTGCGGAGCGTCTCCTCTATAGAGTCACACACACCCTTTACAATGCACGCTGTGTGCAGAGCGTCTCCTCTATAGAGTCACACACACTCTTTACAATGCACGCTGTGTGCGGAGCGTCTCCCCTATAGAGTCACACACACTCTCTTTACAATGCACGCTGTGTGCGGAGCGTCTCCTCTATAGAGTCACACACACTCTCTACAATGCACGCTGTGTGTGGAGCGTCTCCTCTATAGAGTCACACACACTCTCTTTACAATGCACGCTGTGTGCGGAGCGTCTCCTCTATAGAGTCACACACACTCTCTTTACAATGCACGCTGTGTGCGGAGCGTCTCCCCTATAGAGTCACACACACACTCTTTACAATGCACGCTGTGTGCGGAGCGTCTCCTCTATAGAGTCACACACACTCTCTTTACAATGCACGCTGTGTGCGGAGCGTCTCCTCTATAGAGTCACACACACTCTCTTTACAATGCACGCTGTGTGCGGAGCGTCTCCTCTATAGAGTCACACACACTCTCTTTACAATGCACGCTGTGTGCGGAGCGTCTCCCCTATAGAGTCACACACTCTCTCTTTACAATGCACGCTGTGTGCGGAGCGTCTCCTCTATAGAGTCACACACACTCTCTTTACAATGCACGCTGTGTGCAGAGCGTCTCCTCTATAGAGTCACACACACTCTCTTTACAATGCACGCTGTGTGCGGAGCGTCTCCTCTATAGAGTCACACACACACTCTTTACAATGCACGCTGTGTGCGGAGCGTCTCCTCTATAGAGTCACACACACTCTTTACAATGCACGCTGTGTGCGGAGCGTCTCCCCTATAGAGTCACACACACTCTCTTTACAATGCACGCTGTGTGCGGAGCGTCTCCCCTATAGAGTCACACACACTCTCTTTACAATGCACGCTGTGTGCGGAGCGTCTCCCCTATAGAGTCACACACACTCTCTCTTTACAATGCACGCTGTGTGCGGAGCGTCTCCTCTATAGAGTCACACACTCTCTCTTTACAATGCACGCTGTGTGCGGAGCGTCTCCTCTATAGAGTCACACACACTCTCTTTACAATGCACGCTGTGTGCAGAGCGTCTCCTCTATAGAGTCACACACACTCTCTTTACAATGCACGCTGTGTGCGGAGCGTCTCCTCTATAGAGTCACACACTCTCTTTACAATGCACGCTGTGTGCGGAGCGTCTCCTCTATAGAGTCACACACACTCTCTTTACAATGCACGCTGTGTGCGGAGCGTCTCCTCTATAGAGTCACACACACTCTCTTTACAATGCACGCTGTGTGCGGAGCGTCTCCTCTATAGAGTCACACACACACTCTTTACAATGCACGCTGTGTGCGGAGCGTCTCCTCTATAGAGTCACACACACTCTCTTTACAATGCACGCTGTGTGCGGAGCGTCTCCTCTATAGAGTCACACACACTCTTTACAATGCACGCTGTGTGCGGAGCGTCTCCTCTATAGAGTCACACACACTCTCTTTACAATGCACGCTGTGTGTGGAGCGTCTCCTCTATAGAGTCACACACACTCTTTACAATGCTTCACAGGACATTTACAGATCATGAGGAAGGGGACTGGAATTGCCAGTTGGTGTTTTATCAGGAATGAGCTGCAGTCCACTCAGTTCACGCACACGCAGCTGCACTCTTACAATGTGCCACGCGTGTTTGTATTCTTCATTTTGCAATGCAAGTTATTACATTCGTTGTATGTGGTGTGATTGTTAAATTGAGCGTGTTTATACAACACACAGGACACATTTCAAACGGGTGCGTCTTACTGAAGCAGCATCAGTCACAGTTATATATACAGATTTACAGTTCGGTCCTTTTTCTGTTGTGGTTTTTTTTCTAAGGAACGAGAGCCGCTGTGTTTGCTGAAGTCTGGCGCGATCGGATTGTGGAGCCTCCAGTGACGTCACGGTGAGTCTTGTTTTTTTTCATCCAGTGACCTGCAGAGGGCGCTGTACTCTCAAATGCAATGCTCGTATTGAGTTAAGGGATGTTTGTAAATTAAAATGCGCGTGTTTGTGTAATCTCTTTGAAACACGCCGCTGCGCTGCGCTCTCACACACTATACCGTGTTTGCTGCGTTGCCAGCAGCAGCAGCAGTCTTTGCGGGACGTGGCTTGTGTTCTCAAGACGTTTCTTTCCTCGGGGTGAGTGTCCGGACCCCGTACTGGTGTAATGCGAGGCGCTGTAGCGCAGAGCGGCTGCTGTGTGTGTGATCGCTGTGTTGCAAGCCGTTTCACTGCCTCCTGTGCAGCAGGACTCGTGTCTGAGACTCGCCTCCGTTGCTCTTGCGTGTCACTAACGCGTTTTCTTGTTTTTAGGTGAAGCCCGGTGACGGAGCCAGCAGGGTGAGACTGTGCTTCCCGTGGAGACGCGACCCTCCCGGCAGCAGCAGCGCATTGAATCGCTCGCTGCTGTTTCTGCAAGTCGCTTGTGGTTCTTTCAGCAGGACTGTCGTTGTGTGAACGTGTTCTTGTGGTTGATTCCGCTGCAGTGCCCGTGTTTGCTGTGCATTGTGTTTTTGATACTCTCTGTTATTGGATTCTGTCCTGCATGTTATTAAAGTTCACCCCCTGTGTATCCGCTGCCTCGCCTCCTTCATTCCTTAGCGTGACTGGCCGGGCAGTCTCTGACAAACCATGCGATCGCGGTTTCCTGTGAGGGGAGTCGCTATCACATGGTGTGTTGGGCACTGCAGATGCGGGTCCTGCTTTCACAGAGCCACATTTTCCCGCCAAAATACTTAAAGGCATTTGGAGGAGCCAAACATGGCTCCTTTTCTATACCGCAGTGTGAATTTTTGGCCGCTAGGGTACATAATCCACACTGTGGTCTAAGGAAGCCGCAATCAGATGGTTTGTCAGAGACTGACTGTGCGGGACATATTGGCAGCAGTGTGGAGTAGTGGTCAAGACTCTTGACCAGAGGGTTCAATCCCCGGTGGGGACACTGCTGCTGTACCCTTGAGCAAGGTACTTTACCTAGATTGCTCCAGTAAAAATCCAACTGTATAAATGGGTAATTGTATGTAAAAATAATGAGATATCTTGTAACAATTGTAAGTCGCCCTGGATAAGGACGTCTGCTAATAATTTCTTTCTTATTATTATATTCACCTGCCAAAAAACACACCTCTTTACGGGGGGGGGGGGGGGGGGTCGAGACAAGAGCTGCAGACAACTTGAATAGAAAGCTGGAAATGAAAACATGCCAAAAAATAATCGATATACAATCTTTATTTGCAAAGTCAAACACTGGTCACAATCACCATAGCAACACACACAATCCTGCAGAAACACTCCGAGGCACGGCTGGGCTTTGAGATGAGCAACGACTCGACAAAAACAAAACCAGCCCGGGAATCCAGCTGCGTGTTCCGACCCCGAGACTCCAGAAGCGGACAGAGGCAGGAGCGTCACCGGCGCTGCAGAACCGCGCGTGTCTATCCTGAAACAAGAGCAAAAATAAAACATCACACAGCTGTCAAAGTGACGCACAAGCGAGCAAACAGGTCAACACAAACACTGACCACGTCTGCTGCACGTCACTGTGTTTCAGTGTTACAGTTACAGCGCCAGATCGTGCACGCCACACGGCTGTCGGGCCCCGTCGACTTTCAAGCGTTTAGCGAGAGCACACCGTGAAGCAGATTACAACAAAATAACATCTCTCTCTTACCATGACAACATCGAGAGGGGCTCGCAGATCGATCCCGGGTCGGCGTGCACTCAGACGGGCAGCGGTGATGAGGATGAGGAGGACGCATCTCGGCACTGAAAGACACACACAGACTCGACAGCGATGCTAGTTCACACAGTCTCTGTGCAGCGGGGTGTGTAACTTTAATCGTGAATCCTCGTTGAACGGGCAGTCCGTTTATATTTTTAAAGTCGCGTCATTTCTACCCAGACTCTCCAGTTACATCGTATCCAGTCCATCGGTAAAAGCAATCCGCTTTGAGTATCGTTATCATTTACTTCCCTGGACTGCGTGGATTCGACCGCACCTCACCGTCCTCTCTGCAGAATACACAGCGCCTCGCGTGTTCCTTCGAGACATCGAGAGAGGGAGAGAACAAGCTGGACCAATTAATAACAATCATCTTATTAGTATCAATAATCATGACTGCGGTTGCTTCATCTAATAAGATGCACCCGTTTGAAATGTGTGTCCCGCGCGTTTCTCCATCTGTTTCTGTTCCTATTCCTTAGAGAATAGTATTAATATTATTATTATTATTATTAATATGATTGCACATCAATATCACACAACTAGAATGGAATAGATCATTCTGTGCCTTACCGAGACTCTGAATCCTTCTCCTCCTGTGTGTGAATCACGCCAAGGCTGCACACCAAAAGAAACAGGGAATCTGGGATTTTACCTGAAAAAAACACACACCACAAAATCACAAGAGTTACACCACGAGGAGATTATATATCTATTTGTATCTGCAGCGTTTCCTGGTTTGTTTTGCGCAGTTAATGCCACTTCAATTAAAAAGCGGGCCCCTGACTCTTAGACCCACATTTCCAATGACATCGTACATAAACAACGCATAATCATTTAAACCGAGATAAAGTGTGGCTGACCAAGCCATCGAGTCAATCTCCGTCGTGTGTAGAATATGCAAAGACCAGCTGACCACATGCATGCTCTCTCTGCACCCTCCCAACCGAAACAAACACATTAAAAACCACGAGAAAGTTACGGAGCTCAAACTCACCGTGTTACCCCGGCCGCCATCTTTCCGATCTACCTGCGCGGGGCGTGGTCACCTGTGGATGTGCACTTGGGAGGGGGCGTGGTCACCTGTGGAGGTGTACTTGGGAGGGGCGTGGTCACCTGTGGAGGTGTACTTGGGAGGGGCGTGGTCACCTGTGGAGGTGTACTTGGGAGGGGGCGTGGTCACCCGTGGAGGTGTACTTGGGAGGGGCGTGGTCACCTGTGGAGGTGTACTTGGGAGGGGCGTGGTCACCTGTGGAGGTGTACTTGGGAGGGGCGTGGTCACCTGTGGAGGTGTACTTGGGAGGGGCGTGGTCACCTGTGGAGGTGTACTTGGGAGGGGCGTGGTCACCTGTGGAGGTGTACTTGGGAGGGGCGTGGTCACCTGTGGAGGTTTTAAAATATCTGTTTAAGCACGACAAGGACTTGGCCTGTGTCTTCATAAGGTAGGTTTTGTCAGACTTTCCTTCCTTGTGGAGACTTTTTTGACCCAGCAAGCGCTATAAACCTGCCCACACACCCACGAACACTGACAAATACACTCTAGACACTGACACACGCACACACTCTCATTTAGAGGAATCAGACCGACCCTAAGCATTGTTAACCTTTGTATTATGAAGTTGCAACAAGATTAGATTTTAGTCATTCATGTTGTCAACCTAATTAATTCCACCAGAGGGCGCTAATACCCCCGCATCACGATTCCACGCCTTCAGCTGATCAGAAATGATCGCGTCTCAAACATTTCCAGCGGCTGTACAGCGTGGGAGCAGCCCGCGGTGCTCCTGGCCTCCTTGCTGGATTATCAGTGAAGAACACAAAGTGTTCTGCTAGTCACACCTTCACGGTGTCGTCACAGCCTCTGTATATTGACCTGGTTTCTAACTGGTTTACGTGAATCTGTTTCTCTCGTTTTGAGATGAAATAACTGCCACAAAGCAGAGCTTCCCGTTTCAATGATTTATTCCTCATATTTACCAAACCCAGATGCAAATAACACATTGTTCTGCTGTTGTTGTGAAGTCTCCGAGATGCTCAGTTTATTTGGACAGGCAGACAGTCCAGTTCACTGTCCCCTCCTCAGTCTCCTCTCTCAGGACTCTGACTCGGAGCTGGAGCCCCAGTAGTCTGCCACCAGAGAGGTGAGGGGGAGGGCGGTGCACGGCTCAGCCTCTCCCGCAAAACAGCCCCCTGCCTGGGTCTCTGCACTGGGGGTCTGTGCCTGTGCGCTGTCGAATGGGGTTCCCCCACCCCCCGGTGCGTCGGTGATATCATTCCCCCGAGGTGTGTCGCTCTCTCTGACCCCCAGGGATGCCTCTGGTTCCTGTGCAGCGGTGATATCGCTCCCTGCTGATCTCCTGCGCACGATCCCCAGTCCCTTGCTGACAGGCAGCACTGTGGAGCAGCTCGGGGAGCCCAGCGAGGGGGCCGAGGTGGAGCCCAGGGTCAGCCCCAGTCTCTTCAGGGTGTCCGAGGCTCGGTCTGCGACGGGGGAAGGAAACCAGGAGCGAGCCGAGATCTCTCTCCGCTTCAACCGCTGCCTGTCCTCGTACGCTGAGGGGGAGAGACAGACAGACACAGTGAGGGACACGCAGACACAGCGAGGGACACGCAGACACGGCGAGGGACACGCAGACACAGCGAGGGACACGCAGACACGGCGAGGGACACGCAGACACAGCGAGGGACACACAGACACGGCGAGGGACACACAGACACGACGAGGGACACACAGACACGACGAGGGACACGCAGACACAGCGAGGGACACACAGACATAGCGAGGGACACACAGACACAGCGAGGGACACACAGTGAGCAGTGTGTGTCAGGGTGCAGGGTGTCAGGGGGTGTCAGGGGGTGTCAGGGGGGTTCAGGGGATACAGATTTCAGAGACTCACAGTCTGCGCTGTGCAGGGTGAGCAGGCTGGCCAGTCTCTTGTCATCCTCAGTCTCTTTCACCAGCGGGATGGACAGGCAGGCTTTACTGAGCAGAGCCCCGTCCCTCTCACTCTCCTCCTTTATCACCTTCTTCTCATCCTGACAGAGAGAGAGAGAGAGAGAGAGAGATGGAGTGAGCACACGTGCATGTCCGTTGGTACTGTGGCTCGTCACAGCGTCCTCTCCCCCTCACCCTGAACTTCCTGCGCAGAGCGCTGTTCAGCTGGAAGTCGTCTCTCCAGGCCTCCTGCTTCTCCTGGATGTGTGAGAGGGAGGGGAGGGCACGCTGCAGCTTCCCCCGGTCCTGAGAGCCGTGCTCCAGCTTGAACATGGGGTCTGTCTCCAGCTTCTCCTTCTCACTGTGCTCTGAGAGAGAGGGGGACGAGGGGTCAGTGCTGTACCTGTGGTCAGTATCTGCTCGTTGTCCCTCTCTGTGTGTGTGTGTGTGTGTGTGTCGGAGGGGTCAGTGTTGTACCTGTGGTCAGTATCTGCTTGTTGTTCCTCTCTGTGTGTGTGTGTGTGTGTGGGTCGGAGGGGTCAGTGCTGTACCTGTGGTCAGTATCTGCTCGTTGTTCCTCTCTGTGTGTGTGTGTGTGTGTCGGAGGGGTCAGTGCTGTACCTGTGGTCAGTATCTGCTCGTTGTCCCTCTCCGTGTGTGTGTGTGTGTGTGTGTCGGGTCGGAGGGGTCAGTGCTGTACCTGTGGTCAGTATCTGCTCGTTGTTCCTCTCTGTGTGTGTCGGAGGGGTCAGTGCTGTACCTGTGGTCAGTATCTGCTCGTTGTTCCTCTCTGTGTGTGTGTGTGTGTCGAAGGGGTCAGTGCTGTACCTGTGGTCAGTATCTGCTCCTTGTTCCTCTCTGTGTGTGTGTGTCGGGTCGGAGGGGTCAGTGCTGTACCTGTGGTCAGTATCTGCTCGTTGTTCCTCTGTGTGTGTGTGTGTGTCGGGTCGGAGGGGTCAGTGCTGTACCTGTGGTCAGTATCTGCTCGTTGTTCCTCTCTGCTTGTGTGTGTGTGTGGGTCGGAAGGGTCAGTGCTGTACCTGTGGTCAGTATCTGCTCGTTGTTCCTCTCTGTGTGTATGTGTGTGTGTCGGGTCGGAGGGGTCAGTGCTGTACCTGTGGTCAGTATCTGCTTGTTGTTCCTCTGTGTGTGTGTGTGTGTGTGTGTCGGAGGGGTCAGTGCTGTACCTGTGGTCAGTATCTGCTCGTTGTCCTTCATGTCCCAGCGCTCCTCCTTGCGTTGCGCTCCGCTCACGATGACGTAGTCGCAGCTCGCCGGGTCGGTCTGCATCTCGATGTAATTCACACACAGGTGGCACTTCATCCGGAACCTGCGACAGAGGAGTGAGAGAGAGTGAGAGAGAGAAATTGACAAAGGAGTTAGAGCAGTGAGACAGAGTGAGAGACAGAGGAGTGAGAAACAGAGGAGAGAGAGAGAGAGGGGAGTGACAGAGAGTGAGAGACAGAGGAATGAGAAAGAAGAGTGAGGAGTGAGATAGAGAGAGAGAAAGGAGTGAAAGAGAGGAGAGAAAGAGAGGAGTGAGAGAGAGTGTGAGAGGAGTGAGAGAGTAGTGAGAGAGAGCCGTGCTCCTCTGTAGATCGGGGTTGTGTAGTAATGTGCAGTGCCGTGCTCCTCTGTAGATCGGGGTTGTGTAGTAATGTGCAGTGCCGTGCTCCTCTGTAGATCGGGGTTGTGTAGTAATGTGCAGTGTTGTGCTCACCTGTAGATCAGGGTTGTGTAGTAATGTGCAGTGTTGTGCTCACCTGTAGATCGGGGTTGTGTAGTAATGTGCAGTGTTGTGCTCACCTGTAGATCGGGGTTGTGTAGTAATTCCCCACCTTCTTTTTCTCAGCATTGTAACGGACGCCTGCAACAAACAAACACACACAGTCCAGTAAGAGAATCACACTGCAGCAGGAAAACAAACAAACAAACAGGGAAACGTGACGTCACACAGAAACCATCTGGACCTGGACAGCTAAACCAATACTGACCAATAAACAAGCTTTACCACACCTCTCTGTGCTTTACAATGCTTCCCTATGCTTTACCAGACCTCTCTGTGCTTTACAATGCTTCCCTATGCTTTACGAGACCTCTCTGTGCTTTACAATGCTTCCCTATGCTTTACCAGACCTCTCTGTGCTTTACAAGACCTCTCTGTGCTTTACAATGCTTCCCTATGCTTTACCAGACCTCTCTGTGCTTCACAATGCTTCCCAATGCTTTACCAGACCTCTCTGTGCTTTTCAATGCTTCCCTATGCTTTCCCAGACCTCTCTGTGCTTTACAATGCTTCCCTATGCTTTACCAGACCTCTCTGTGCTTTACAATGCTTCCCTATGCTTTACCACACCTCTCTGTGCTTTACAATGCTTCCCTATGCTTTACCATACCTCTCTGTGCTTTACAATGCTTCCCTATGCTTTACCATACCTCTCTGTGCTTTACAATACCTCTCTGTGCTTTACAATGCTTCCCTATGCTCTATCACACTGTGCTGTGCTGTGACTGAGGGACACACAAGAGAGCTGCTCACCCATCCCGATGTGATTCTTGCAGCCGTCACACCAGATATTGTAGGGCATCTCGAACCTGGGGGCGAAGGGGAGGTTCTGCTTAATGTGAAAACCAATGAGAAACACTGACAGAGCTACGAGTACTGAACTGTGTTTCACTGGAACTGTTTATGGTGGTTTAAATGGTGAGGGAGTGAGAGAGTGAAAGAGTGAGGGGTTGAAGGAGTGAGAGAGTGAGCAGTGAGAGTGAGGCGGTGAGACAGGTGTGAGAGAGTGAGGGGGTGAGAGAGTGAAGGGGTGAGAGTGAGGTGTGAGTGATTGAAGGAGTGAGAGTGAGGTGTGAGAGAGTGAAGGGGTGAGAGAGTGAGATAATGAGAGTGAGGTGTGACAGAGTGACTCACCGGATGATGAGGATGCCCTGGGACAGTTTGCGCGCCCTCTCTCTGAGGGGGTGACTCTTCCTGTATCCATTGAGAGAGCCATGCTGGAACACAGACAGAGACACTGAGAGACACGCAGAGACACCGAGACACACTGAGAGACAAGCAGAGACACTGAGAGACACGCAGAGACACCGAGACACACTGAGAGACACGCAGAGACACAGAGAGACACACTGAGAGACACGCAGAGACACAGAGAGACACGCAGAGACACAGAGACACACAGACACACTGCCTGTGACCAGGATAACAGAAACTGGAATTATTTTTTCTTTGTGCTTTTTGTTTTGTAATGATTATTTTTCTGCTTGTTTGAATGTTTGATCTGGTCTCTGATTTTAGACGGTGTTATTTCTTGCCAGGACCCCCTTGGAAGCGAGACGGATCTCTCAAGGGCTCCATCCTGGTTCAAGGAGTCCGTGTGAGAAGCTCACCTTGGCGGGGTCGAAGTCTGGAGGGTAGTACTTGTTCACTCCTTTCCGTTCACCCTGTGGGGAGAGACACACACACACAGTTACTGTTTCACAATCGCACTGTGCTGCTGCTGCTGCTGCTTCACACACACACCAAATCATCTGCTCTGTTACCATGTACCAGGGGGTTATACTTCAATCA
>NC_081222.1:672500-732500 GCF_902713425.1 Acipenser ruthenus
GCAGTCCTCCACAGAATACACAGTCAGAGTACCCAAGTAAGTGCCTGCCTCCCTCCCTCCCTGTCTGCCTGCCGTCTCTGCGCTGGCTCCCTGCAAATCCGTCCCACCGGACTGCCCCGCCTGCTCCACAGCTCACCTTGCGCTCGTGTGGAGAGCAGCGCTGCAGGTCCCTGGAGCTAATCTCACAGCACTCGCCCTCCCAGCCGAACTCCGACCCGCAGACTCCTCTGAAAGCCCGTCCGCTCAGAGCTGCCTGTGTTCGGACTGCCCCTTGCTGTGTTTGTGTGAAGCGCTCTGTGATGTGAACGCATGAAGGCCGCTGTGTGAATGCAAGATGCAACAGTAGACCATACTTAATAAAACCACAATTCAAGCAGTTACTGTACATCCCACAGTAATGTACATGCACGCACCTGGTGCAGATCCCTTCAGACGGCGCTCTTTCTTCCTCTGTGTATCTCTTTGTACAGTGTGAAGTCTCGCTCGCTCTGCGGGATGCTGTGTGAATTGCGCAGGGCAGTCCTGTGTT
Organism: Acipenser ruthenus; assembly: GCF_902713425.1. Classification (NCBI taxonomy): domain Eukaryota; kingdom Metazoa; phylum Chordata; class Actinopteri; order Acipenseriformes; family Acipenseridae; genus Acipenser; species Acipenser ruthenus. The sequence continues at coordinate 673,030 of NC_081222.1, forward strand.
TGGACACCTCAGTGTTGCGATTGTGACGGGTTGTGTCTCTCCTGCAGGAACACAAACAAGAAGTACAACGTCATGGCCTTCAACTCGGGGGACAAGGTGAACTTCTCTACCTGGACACAGGTGAGCCCCTCGCGCCGCACCCCCGAGAGACGGGCCAGCGGAGAGGAACTTCACACTGAAAACAGCTCTCAATCCAACACACACACACTGACACGCACACGCACTGACACGCACACGCACCGACGCACTGACACACACACACACACACTCAGAGACACACTAACACGCACTGACACACACACACACTGACACACACGCACACACTCAGAGACACACTAACACGCACTGACACGCACACGCACTGACACACACACACACGCACAGACACACACACACACTAACACACACTGACATGCACACATGCACAAACTTGCTCTGTTTTGATGGTAAAAATTGTTTTTAAAAAATAAAATGACTGATTGGTGTTACCCTACAGTAAGTTCTAACGGAGACTGTCTCTCTGTGTGTGCGCGTCACTCTGCGCGTGTCTGTCTCTCTGTGCGTGTCTGTCTCTCTGTGTGTGCGCGTCACTCTGCGCGTGTCTGTTTCTCTGTGCGTGTCTGTCTCTCTGTGTGCGCGTCTCTCTGCGCGTGTCTGTCTCTCTGTGTGTGCGCGTCTCTCTGCGCGTGTCTGTCACTCTGCGCGTGTCTGTCACTCTGCGCGTGTGTCTGTCTCTCTGTGTGCGTGTCTGTCTCTCTGTGTGCGTGTCTGTCTCTCTGTGCGTGTCTGTCTCTCTGTGTGCGTGTCTGTCTCTCTGTGCGTGTCTGTCTCTCTGTGTGCGTGTCTGTCTCTGTGCGTGTCTCTCTCTCTGTGCGTGTCTCTCTCTCTGTGCGTGTCTGTCTCTCTGCGCGTGTCTCTCTGTGTGCGTGTCTGTCTCTCTGCGCGTGTCTGTCTCTCTGCGCGTGTCTGTCTCTCTGCGCGTCTCTCTCTCTGCGCGTGTCTGTCTCTCTGTGTGCGTGTCTGTCTCTCTGCGTGTCTGTCTCTCTGCGTGTCTGTCTCTCTGCGTGTCTGTCTCTCTGCGCGTGTCTGTCTCTCTGCGTGTCTGTCTCTCTGTGCGTGTCTGTCTCTCTGTGTGCGTGTCTGTCTCTCTGCGCGTGTCTGTCTCTCTGTGTGTGCGTCTCTCTGTGCGCGCGTGTGTCCAGGCGAAGATGGAGCGTGATCTGAGCAATAAGAGGATGTTCCAGGACGAGGAAGCTCCAGAAACGGGGGCGGGGAGCGAGTTCGGGAAGAAGCTCCGAGAGGTGTCCCGCAGGAAGAAATTCGGGTTCGTCCCGCGGGAGTTCAAACTGGAGGACCAGCCCTGGCTGCTCCGGGTCAACGGCAAGGCAGGACGCAAGTGAGGAGCCGCGATTAACAATGCAGTGCGGAGCCTGTACTGACACACTGCCTACACACTGCCTACACACTGTACACACTGCCTACACACTGCATTCACACTGTACACACTGCCTACACACTGCATTCACACTACACACTGCCTACACACTGCATTCACACTGCCTACACACTGCATTCACACTGCATTCACACTGTACACACTGCCTACACACTGCATTCACACTACACACTGCCTACACACTGCATTCACACTGCCTACACACTGCCTACACACTGCATTCACACTACACACTGCCTACACACTGCATTCACACTGCCTACACACTGCATTCACACTGCATTCACACTGTACACACTGCCTACACACTGCATTCACACTACACACTGCATTCACACTGTATACACACTGCATCACCTCTCTCTATACACACTTTGCATCGCCTCTCTCTCTCCCTCCCTCTCTCTCTCTCTCTCTCCCTCCCTCTCTCCCTCTCCACACTCTCTCCTCTCTCTCTCTCCACTCTTCATCGCCTCTCTCCCTCCCTCTCTCTCTCTCTCCACTCTTCATCGCCTCTCTCTATATATATATACACACACTCTGTCTCTCCTCTCTCCCTCTCCACACTCTCTCTCTCTCTCTCTCTCCCTCCCTCTCTCCCTCTCCACACTCTCTCCTCTCTCTCTCTCCACTCTTCATCGCCTCTCTCCCTCCCTCTCTCTCTCTCTCCACTCTTCATCGCCTCTCTCTATATATATATATACACACACTCTGTCTCTCCTCTCTCCCTCTCCACACTCTGTCTCTCCTCTCTCTCCCTCCCTCTCTCTCTCTCTCTCTCTCTCTCTCCCTCTCTCTCTCTCTCTCCACACTCTGCATCGCCTCTCTCTCTCAGGTGTTTTTAACAGCCTGTCCGTCCCGTCCCGTCAGGTTCAAAGGGCAGAAGAAGGGTGGCGTGACGGATAATGCCTGCTATTACATCTTCACTCAGTGTCCCGACGGAGCCTTCGAGGCCTTCCCCGTCCACACCTGGTACAACTTCAGCACCGTGGCCCGACACCGCACCCTGACCGCAGAGGAGGCTGAGGAGGAGTGGGACCGGTAACACTTCTGTACAGCTTGAGAAACCACCTGAAACACAGCAGCCAGTGTGAGAGAGAGAGAGAGTGCGAGAGAGAGAGAGTGTGTGAGTCTGCGAGAGAGTGTGTGTGAGTCTGCGAGAGAGAGAGTGTGTGTGAGTCTGCGAGAGAGAGAGAGAGTGTGTATCTCTGAGTGTTTGTCTCTGTGAGAGTGTGTGTGTCTCTGTGGCTCCGTTGTTACACAGCGCTGGTGTGTGTCTGTCTCCCCCTGCAGGAGGAACAAGGTAGTGAATCACTTCAGCATCATGCTGCAGCGCAGACTGAAGGACCAGGACAGGGATGATGGAGAGGATGAGGAGGAGGAGAAGGAGAAGGGGAAAGGGAAGGGGAAAGGGAAAGCGAAGGGGAAGAAGAAGAGCAGCGAGCTGAAGATACACGACCTGGAGGATGACCTGGAGATGAGCAGCACCGACGAGAGCGAGGAGAGCGAGGAGGGGGGTGAGGAGAGGAGGGGGGAGAGCGAGGTGGGGGAGAGGAGAGGAGAGCGAGGAGGGGGAGAGGAGAGGAGAGGAGGAGAGAGGAGAGCGAGAGGAGGAGAGCGAGGAGGGGGAGAGGAGAGGTGAGGAGAGCGAGGGGGTGAGGAGAGGGAGGGGGGTGAGGAGAGGAGGAGAGGAGGAGAGAGGAGAGCGAGGTGGGGGAGAGGAGAGGAGAGCGAGGAGGGGGGTGAGGGGGAGGAGAGAGGAGAGCGAGGGGGTGAGGAGAGGGAGGGGGTGAGGAGAGGAGAGCGAGAGGGGGTTGAGGAGGGGAGGGGTTGAGGATCAGAGAGGAGAGGAGGGGGTGAGGAGAGGAGAGCGAGGGTTGGAGAAGAGAGCGAGGAGGGGGTGAGGAGAGCGAGGAGAGAGGAGAGGAGAGCAAGGGGGGGAGTGAGGAGAGGAGAGTGAGGGAGAGGGAGGAGGGGAGGGGTTGAGGAGAGAGGAGAGGAGGGGGTGAGGAGGGGGTGAGGAGAGGGAGGGGGTGAGGAGAGGAGAGCGAGGGTTGGAGAGGAGAGCGAGGAGGGGGTGAGGAGAGCGAGGGGGGAGAGGAGAGGAGAGCAAGGGGGGGAGTGAGGAGAGGAGAGCAAGGGGGGAGTGAGGAGAGGAGAGTGAGGGGAGGAGAGGAGGAGGGGGGAGAGGGAGAGGAGAGAGAGGGAGGGAGAGGGGGGAGAATGAGGGGAGGGGAGGGGGTTGAGGAGGGGAGGGGTTGAGGAGAGAGGAGAGAGGAGAGGAGGGGGTTGAGGAGGGGAGGGGTTGAGGAGAGAGGAGAGGAGGGGGTTGAGGAGGGGAGGGGTTGAGAGGAGAGGAGGGGGTGAGGATCGGAGAGGAGAGGAGGGGGTGAGGATCAGAGAGGAGAGGAGGGGGTGAGGATCAGAGAGGAGAGGAGGGGGTGAGGATCAGAGAGGAGAGCGAGGGGGTGAGGAGAGGTCTTGTTTTCGTTGACAGAACTACACCAACGTGCATTCCTGGGGATTTGTTTGTTCCCTTTTTTATATTTTTCTCTTTTTTGTGCGTCTCTCTCCTCCGGGGTGCAGACGGAGACAGCAAGCCCAAGAAGGCGGCCGCGGACGAGAAGAGCAAGACGAAGAAGACCACCGCGAAGAAGAGGAAGAAGAAGAAGAAGGGCGGCTCTGACAGCGAGGCGATCGAGGACAGCGATGACGGAGACTTCGAGGGGCTGGAGGTGGATTACATGTCAGACGAGAGCAGGTGAGAGACCCACTCCCTAACCGAGGGGCTGAATAACCAGCACTGAGGAGCAAGCAGGCGTCGCGTCAGCCCTTACTGCTGAAGACGTGCCTGAGCTTAACGCAGTCGAATCGGTGTGCAGGACTGGGCTGTCAGCAGGGCGCCACGATGATGAATCCACTGCATCAGTTCAGCTGCTGTCTGATTTTTTAAAGTGATGGTTCGAATGCCTGCACGTTTTAAAGGGGTATTTCAACTCCCGTTGTGTGTTGAATGTACTTTTTCTTTGTTTTTATTTTGTGTCTGCGTAGCGCTTCGTCACGAAAGGCACTATATAAGAAGTAAAGATTGGTCGATTCGATTGTTGGAGCAGAGATTTGTTTAGCCCAGGGGTGGGCAATTCCAGTCCTGGAGGGCCGGTGTCCCTCCTGGTTTTTGTTCAAACTGTGCCCTAAATTACTTAATTGCACAAATTAAGTGCTTATTAGAAGCTTAATTGGTCAGTTGGAATGAACACCAGGAGGGACACCGGCCCTCCAGGACCGGAAGTGCCCATCCCTGGTTTAGCCGGTCCAGGATCAGTCAATGAAATCATGAAATCCTTTCCCTGCAGCTCGGAAGATGACGAACCAGAGAAGATGAAACCAAACAAGGGACAGAACGTGCCCAAAGGTGTGTGTGTCAGTGTGTGTGTGTGTGTGTGTGTGTGTGTGTGTGTGGTTTGTGTTTGACTCTGTGTGTGCGTGTGTGTGTGTGTGGTTTGTGTTTGACTCTGTGTGTGCGTGTGTGTGTGTGGTTTGTGTTTGACTCTGTGTGTGTGTGTGTGTGTGTGGTTTGTGTTTGACTCTGTGTGTGTGTGTGTGGTTTGTGTTTGACTCTGTGTGTGTGTGTGTGTGTGTGTGGTTTGTGTTTGACTCTGTGTGTGTGTGTGTGTGTGTGGTTTGTGTTTGACTCTGTGTGTGTGTGTGTGTGTGTGTGGTTTGTGTTTGACTCTGTGTGTGTGTGTGTGTGTGTGGTTTGTGTTTGACTCTGTGTGTGTGTGTGTTGTGTGTAGTTTGTGTGTGCTCTGTGTGTGTGTGTTCTGTGTAGTTTGTGTTTGACTCTGTTTGCTCTGCGTGTGTGTGTTCTGTGTAGTTTGTGTTTGACTCTGTGTGTGTTCTGTGTAGTTTGTGTTTAACTCTGTGTGTGTGTTGTGTGTAGTTTGTGTTTGACACTGTGTGTGTGTTGTGTGTAGTTTGTGTTTAACTCTGTGTGTGTGTTGTGTGTAGTTTGTGTTTAACTCTGTGTGTGTGTTGTGTGTAGTTTGTGTTTAACTCTGTGTGTGTGTTGTGTGTAGTTTGTGTTTGACACTGTGTGTGTGTGTGTTGTGTGTAGTTTGTGTTTAACTCTGTGTGTGTGTGTGTAGTTTGTGTTTAACTCTGTGTGTGTGTTGTGTGTAGTTTGTGTTTGACTCTGTGTGTGTGTGTTGTGTGTAGTTTGTGTTTGACTCTGTGTGTGTGTGTTGTGTGTAGTTTGTGTTTAACTCTGTGTGTGTGTTGTGTGTAGTTTGTGTTTGACTCTGTGTGTGTGTTCTGTGTAGTTTGTGTTTGACACTGTGTGTGTGTTCTTTGTCTCTGTTTCCCTCAGGGATCGACGAGGCGTCGGACAGCAGCGAGGAGAGCGAGGAGGAGAAGAAGGAGGAGAAGAAGGAGGACGAGGAGGAGGAGGAGGACGAGGAGGAGGGCAAGAAGACTCCCGTCCAGCAGGAGAAGAAGAAGAAGAAAGGTACTGGAGCCGGGAGGAGAGGCGCTCCGCTCCGAGTCCCGCCGGGACGAGGCTCCGCTCGGAGTCCCGCCGGGGACGAGGCTCCGCTCGGAGTCCCGCCGGGGACGAGGCTCCGCTCGGAGTCCCGCCGGGGACGAGGCTCCGCTCGGAGTCCCGCGGGGACGAGGCTCCGCTCGGAGTCCCGCCGGGGACGAGGCTCCGCTCGGAGTCCCGCCGGGGACGAGGCTCCGCTCGGAGTCCCGCCGGGGACGAGGCTCCGCTCGGAGTCCCGCCGGGGACGGGGCTCCTCTCCGAGTCCCGCCGGGACGAGGTTCCGCTCCGAGTCCCGCCGGGACGAGGCTCCGCTCCGAGTCCTGTTCTAATATTGAAAGGGGTTTCGAGTCCAGTCGAGACGTGTGTCAGTAAATGAAGTTTCTTTTGTTTTTTTATAAATCAGACCTAAATGTCCATTAATAGGCAAAAATAAACAAAGAAACGCTACAGTGGATCAACAAACTTCATTTCACAACGACTTGTGAAACAAACCCTGGTAGCGGCCATTAGCAGAGCAACGGAGCCCCCCCCCCCACACACACCCCACACCGCCCCCCCCACACCCCACACCGCCCCCCCCACACACACCCCACACCGCCCCCCCCACACACACACCCCACACCGCCCCCCCCCACACACACACCCCACACCCCACACCCCACACCCCACACCCCACACCGCCCCCCCCCCACACACACCCCACACCACCCCCCCCACACACACACCCCACACCGCCCCCCCCCACACACACCCCACACCGCCCCCCCCACACACACACCCCACACCGCCCCCCCCCCACACACACACCCCACACACACACCCCACACCCCACACCCCACACCCCACACCCCACACCCCACACCGCCCCCCCCCCACACACACCCCACACCACCCCCCCCACACACACACCCCACACCCCACATCCACACACACACCCCACATCCACACACACACCGCCCCCCCCCCCACACACACCCCACACCGCCCCCCCCCACACACACACCCCACACCCCACACCCCACACCCCACACCCCACATCCACACACTGACCTGCGTCTCTCTCTCTCTCAGACAGCAGTGACGACTCGGACTCCTCGGAGGACAGTGATATTGATGGGGAGACGGCCTCAGCGCTCTTCATGTCGGTGAGGAGGGGTTGGGGTTTGGGGTTTGGGGTTTGGGGTTTGGGGGTTGGGGACGGATGGACGGACAGTGATATTGATGGGGAGACGGCCTCAGCGCTCTTCATGTCGGTGAGGAGGGGTTGGGGTTTGGGGTTTGGGGTTTGGGGTTTGGGGTTTGGGGTTTGGGGGTTGGGGACGGATGGACGGACAGTGATATTGATGGGGAGACGGCCTCAGCGCTCTTCATGTTGGTGAGGAGGGGTTGGGGTTTGGGGTTTGGGGGTTGGGGACGGATGGACGGACAGTGATATTGATGGGGAGACGGCCTCAGCGCTCTTCATGTCGGTGAGGGGGGTGGGGTCTGTTTAGGTCTCTCTTTGTATTCGTGCTGCACTGTTGAGATGCACCTGCGCTCTCTCTCTGTATCTCAGCGCTGTGCTTGTCTCCCTGCAGAGGAAGAAGACTCCTCCCAAGAGGCCGGGGGGGAAAGGCTCAGCGGGGAGCTCTCGGGCCGGCAGTCGCCCCGGAACCCCCTCCCTGGACTCGGGGAGCACCTCGTCCACACTGCGCGCTGCAGCCAGCAAGCTGGAGCAAGGAGGTAGGGATCCACACTGGGGAGGCAGGGAGGTAGGGATCCACACTGGGGAGGCAGGGAGGTAGGGATCCACACTGGAGAGGCAGGGAGGTAGGGATCCACACTGGAGAGGCAGGGAGGTAGGGATCCACACTGGAGAGGCAGGGAGGTAGGGATCCACACAGGAGAGGCAGGGAGGTAGGGATCCACACTGGAGAGGCAGGGAGGCAGGGATCCACACTGGAGAGGCAGGGAGGTAGGGATCCACACTGGGGAGGCAGGGAGGTAGGGATCCACACTGGAGAGGCAGGGAGGTAGGGATCCACACTGGGGAGGCAGGGAGGTAGGGATCCACACTGGGGAGGCAGGGAGGTAGGGATCCACACAGGAGAGGCAGGGAGGTAGGGATCCACACTGGAGAGGCAGGGAGGTAGGGATCCACACTGGAGAGGCAGGGAGGTAGGGAGGTAGGGATCCACACAGGAGAGGCAGGGAGGTAGGGATCCACACTGGGGAGGCAGGGAGGTAGGGATCCACACTGGAGAGGCAGGGAGGTAGGGATCCACACTGGAGAGGCAGGGAGGTAGGGATCCACACTGGGGAGGTAGGGAGGTAGGGATCCACACTGGGGAGGTAGGGAGGTAGGGATCCACACTGGAGAGGCAGGGAGGTAGGGATCCACACTGGAGAGGCAGGGAGGCAGGGAGGTAGGGATCCACACTGGAGAGGCAGGGAGGTAGGGATCCACACTGGGGAGGCAGGGAGGTAGGGATCCACACTGGAGAGGCAGGGAGGCAGGGAGGTAGGGATCCACACTGGAGAGGCAGGGAGGCAGGGAGGTAGGGATCCACACTGGAGAGGCAGGGAGGTAGGGATCCACACTGGAGAGGCAGGGAGGTAGGGATCCACACAGGAGAGGCAGGGAGGTAGGGATCCACACTGGGGAGGCAGGGAGGTAGGGATCCACACTGGGGAGGCAGGGAGGTAGGGAGGTAGGGATCCACACTGGGGAGGCAGGGAGGTAGGGATCCACACTGGAGAGGTAGGGAGGTAGGGATCCACACTGGGGAGGCAGGGAGGTAGGGAGGTAGGGATCCACACTGGAGAGGCAGGGAGGTAGGGATCCACACTGGGGAGGCAGGGAGGTAGGGAGGTAGGGATCCACACTGGGGAGGCAGGGAGGTAGGGATCCACACTGGGGAGGCAGGGAGGTAGGGAGGTAGGGATCCACACTGGAGAGGTAGGGAGGTAGGGATCCACACTGGGGAGGCAGGGAGGTAGGGATCCACACTGGAGAGGTAGGGAGGTAGGGATCCACACTGGAGAAGTTGTAAGCGCTGTGGCACAGTGGTCTCGAGAACAAGCAACGGATCACAGAGAACGCTTCATGTGTTGGAGAGAGTGTCGTACAGGTTTGTGTTTCTCTGTTTGCAGGTAAGCGGCAGGGGCAGGGGGGCCCAGACCCCCCCGCTGCCAAGAGGCTGAAGATGGAGCCGAACGCACAGAGCACCTCTGGGAAATCAACCCCCCAGCCCCCGTCAGGGAAATGCACCCCCAGCAGCAGGTAAGAACAAACACACACACTGATACACACACTGACACACACACACAGATACACACACACACACTGACACACACTGTAAGACGCTAGATTTTTAAAACCACAAAAAAAAAAACATGCTGTGAAAAAATAAAATAAACAAAAACAAGTTATAAGAACGAGACGTAATAACAAACAGCGTCCTCCTAAAACAACTGAATCTCTAACCCCCTCCTCCCCTCCCCCTCCCCCTCCCCCTCCCCCCAGCGATGTTCACCTGACCGAGGAGGCTGTGCGCCGCTATCTCATCCGGAAGCCGATGACCACGAAGGACCTGCTCAAGAAGTTCCAAACGAAGCGCACGGGTCTGAGCAGCGAGCAGACTGTGAACGTGCTGGCCCAGATCCTGAAGAGACTGAACCCAGAGCGCAAGAGCATCGCTGACAAGATGCACTTCTACATCAAGCAGTGAGGAGGGGAGGGGAGGGGAGGGGAGGGGAGGGGAGGGACTGAACCCAGAGCGCAAGAGCATCGCTGACAAGATGCACTTCTACATCAAGCAGTGAGGAGGGGAGGGGAGGGACTGAACCCAGAGCGCAAGAGCATCGCTGACAAGATGCACTTCTACATCAAGCAGTGAGGAGGGGAGAGAGAGAGGAGGAGGAGGGGGGAGAGAGAGGATGAAGAGGAGAGGAGAAAGAAAGAGGCTGGATCTGGAGAAACAGAACGACAAGACCCTGGGGATGAGAGACCGGCTCCACACCAACCCCCCTCCCTCTGTGCGTCCCTGCTCTGCGCGTCCTTCCCCTCGCTCCCCGTGGCACTGCTGTGGGACCACAGAGTTCTGACTGGGAGCAGAAGAGGTGGAGGGTTTTGTAAAATGGTAATAAAAATGAAATTTAATAAGACCCTGGTCTCTTTGTGTTGTGTCTGTGGGGGGTTGGGTTGTGGAAGGGATAGAAACTAACCCTGCTCAAACTCCTGGCTCCTGATCATTTCAATATTAATAATAATACTAGACTTCATTGAGGGGAGCTCTGAACCCCAGGACTGGGTGCAGCAGCAGCAGCAGCAGGGCTAGTGTGAGTTTGTAACCCTGCTCAAACTCCTGGCTCCTGATCATTTCAATATTAATAATAATACTAGACTTCATTGAGGGGAGCTCTGAGCCCCGGAACGGGGTGCAGCAGCAGGGCTCGTGTGTAGTTTGGGAGGCCCTGGTGTCAGGATGGGTGTGGGACTGTGTTGGGTAGCCGTGCTGTTTTGGTGAGTGAGCGGGGGGGGTTTCGGGGGGGGGGGGTGGTAAATCTTTCTCTCTCTGTAAACATGGCGGGTTGAGTCAGACACCAGCCGGGTTTGTGGGGATGTTTCGAATGCCACGCTAATTCCACGAGAATGCTTCCCATTGAAGCCAACTGAAGTGCGCCGTTCCATCCATTCCTGCCCATCTCCTGCCACCTGCCTCCCGGCTCAGCAGCAGCCTGGCCTTTTATGGAGTCGGAGCCTCGCTGGAATCCCGAGGAAAATAGCTGGGAATTAATAGGAATTTAAACTGTTAAGAGTCCCTGGAGCCACGCCAATCCATAAAACCATCACTGTTCATCCTCTCGGGAAAATTAAACCATCCTCCCAGGGGGGGAGAGAGACAGAGAGAGAGGGAGGGGGAGGGAGGGAAACGATCTCTCAGGGCTCTTCACTGCTCCCCCCATGCAGTTACACGCAGCCCTGTCGGTGACACAATAACAGAGACGCAAAACCCTCCGACACACCTGTCTCCCGCAGACACCCTGCTTCCCAAGTGAGCAGAAACAGCAAGACTGAACCACGTGACAGACTGAACCACACAACAGACTAAACTGTGTGACAGGTGAGGAGCGCGGCCCGTCTCTCTGAGGCAGGCGAGGAGCGCGGCCCGTCTCTCTGAGGCAGGCGAGGAGCGCGGCCCGTCTCTCTGAGACAGGCGAGGAGCGCGGCCCGTCTCTCTGAGGCAGACGAGGAGCGCGGCCCGTCTCTCTGAGGCAGGCGAGGAGCGCGGCCCGTCTCTCTGAGGCAGGCGAGGAGCGCGGCCCGTCTCTCCGAGACAGGCGAGGAGCGCGGCCCGTCTCTCCGAGACAGGCGAGGAGCGCGGCCCGTCTCTCCGAGACAGGCGAGGAGCGCGGCCCGTCTCTCCGAGACAGGCGAGGAGCGCGGCCCGTCTCTCCGAGACAGGCGAGGAGCGCGGCCCGTCTCTCCGAGACAGGCGAGGAGCGCGGCCCGTCTCTCCGAGACAGGCGAGGAGCGCGGCCCGTCTCTCCGAGACAGGCGAGGAGCGCGGCCCGTCTCTCCGAGACAGGCGAGGAGCGCGGCCCGTCTCTCCGAGACAGGCGAGGAGCGCGGCCCGTCTCTCCGAGACAGGCGAGGAGCGCGGCCCGTCTCTCCGAGACAGACGAGGAGCGCGGCCCGTCTCTCCGAGACAGGCGAGGAGCGCGGCCCGTCTCTCTGCTGCTCTGCCAGTGCGTACAGGATCTCTCTTGCGAGTCGCTGTGTGTTTACCACACTATACGTGGAGCTGCATTGTTCACATTGTACCAGCGAGGGGGAGAGACAGAGGCTTGATCTGCAGGGCTTTGTGTGTGACAGCTGGGATCTCTGTGAAGAGCGAGGCTCCTGACAAATCTGCTCCCCCCCCACCCCGGTAAATATTTTTGTGAAGGGACTCAGCCAGCAGCATTCCTGCGCTCTCAGCTCCGGGCAGGATAGCAATGCAGACGAAGGAGTCGGGGTGAGAGAGACGCTCTGGGGCTGACAGCACCGCTCGTGAAACAGCAGCAGCAGCATTCAGGCCTGATCAGTTTAACACCACCAGTCTGGAGAGGCGACCCTCACATTACACAACGCCCACGTTAGCTAGAATACGGGCTGCCGTTGTGCTCACCTCACTGAGACAGAGACAGCATTGCACTGGAGAAGGGGGTGTGGGTGTGTGTGTGTGTGATTAAGGTAGGGTTGTGTGTGTGTGATTAAGGTAGGTGTGTGTGTGTGATTAAGGTAGGGTTGTGTGTGTGTGATTATGGTAGGTGTGTGTGTGATTAAGGTAGGGTTGTGTGTGTGTGTGATTATGGTAGGTGTGTGTGTGATTAAGGTAGGGTTGTGTGTGTGTGATTAAGGTAGGTGTGTGTGTGTGTGATTAAGGTAGGTGTGTGTGTGTGTGTGATTAAGGTAGGTGTGTGTGTGTGTGATTAAGGTAGGTGTGTGTGTGTGTGTGATTAAGGTAGGTGTGTGTGTGTGTGATTAAGGTAGGTGTGCTCAATGCTACCTCAGTATTTGAATTCTCTCTCCCGCTGGCCTGTCTCTCTGAATTCTTTCCACTGGTCCCTGGCGGCAGAGTGCAAGGCTCTAGGAATCAGAAAACACCTGAAAACACAAACACACACACACACCATGACACACACACACAAACACACACACACACACACAATCCATAATATATAATATATATTATATAATCTCCTCTCCCTCCTCCCCTTCCTCTCCCCTCTCCTGTCCCCTCGTCTCCCCCTCTACTCTCCCCTCCCCCCTCTCCCCACCTCCCCTCTCCACCTCCTCTCTACCTCCTCTCTCTCCCCTCTCCCCCCTCCTCCCCTCCTCTCTCTCCCCTCCTCTCTCCCCTCTCCCCTCCCCTCCCCTCTCCCCTCCTCTCTCCTCCATCCTCTCCCCCCCCCTCTCCTCCCTCTCCTCCCTCTCCCCCTCTCTCCCCTCCCCTCTCCTCCCCTCCCCTCCCCTCCTCTCTCCTCCATCCTCTCCCCCATTCTCCCCTCCTCCATCCTCTCCCCCTCTCTCTCCTCTCCCCTCCTCTCTCTCCCCTCCTCCCTCTCCCCTACTCTCTCCCCTCTCCCCTCCCCCTCCTCCCCTCCTCCATCCTCTCCCCCCCCTCTCCTCTCTCCCCTCTCCTCTCCCTCCCCTCCCCTCCTCTCCCCTCCTCTCTCTCCCCCCCCCCCTCTCCTCTCTCTCCCCTCCTCTCTCTCCCCTCCTCTCCTCTCTCTCCCCTCCTCTCTCTCCCCTCTCCTCTCTCCCCTCGGCACATTTCTTCAGTTAGTGCTGGAATGCTTGTGTTCCTGATCAGGGACGGACGCTCTCATTTCTTCAGTTAGTGCTGGAATGCTTGTGTTCCTGATCAGGGACGGACGCTCTCATTTCTTCAGTTAGTGCTGGAATGCTTGTGTTCCTGATCAGGGACGGACGCTCTCATCTCTTCAGTTAGTGCTGGAATGCTTGTGTTCCTGATCAGGGACGGACGCTCTCATCACAGACAGCACAGTGTTTGGGTTCTATAAATAGCATTCCACCTGATAGAGCAGAGAAAAAACAAACAGACAAGATAGGAGAGCAGCGAGTCTGCAGGCAGACTTAACCCTCCGAGAGCTCTCTCACTGCCCTCCCCTTTCCCACGGAGCAGTGCGACAAAGCTGTGACTCCAGCAGCCCTGGGGTCAGCTCACAGTACAGCCAGTCTGCAGTCACTGTAACTGCAGTGTCATTGTAACTGTAACTCTACCAGAGAGCTGATCCCTGCAGTTCAATCACACTCCTGTCTGAATCACTCTGAGCTCCGTGTCACACTCCCATCTGAATCACTCTCAGCTCCGTGTCACTCTCCCGTCTGAATCACTCTGAGCTCCGTGTCACACACCCGTCTGAATCACTCTGAGCTCCGTGTCACACACCCGTCTGAATCACTCTGAGCTCCGTGTCACACTCCCGTCTGAATCACTGTGTCTGTGAGTGTATCTGTGTGTGTATCTGTGCGTGTGTGTATCTGTGCGTGTGTATGTAAGTGTGTGTGTGTGTGTGTATCTGTGTGTGTATCTCTGCATGTGTGCGTGTGTATCTGTGTGTGTGTATCTGTGCGTGTGTATGTAAGTGTGTGTGTAAGTGTGTGTGTATGTAAGTGTGTGTGTAAGTGTGTGTGTGTGTGTATCTGTGCGTGTGTATGTAAGTGTGTGTATCTGTGCGTGTGTATCTGTGCGTGTGTATGTAAGTGTGCGTGTGTATCTGTGCGTGTGTATGTAAGTGTGTGTGTAAGAGTGTGTGTGTGTGTGCGTGTGTATCTGTGCGTGTGTATGTAAGTGTGTGTGTAAGTGTGTGTGTGTGTGTGCGTGTGTATGTAAGTGTGTGTGTGTGTGTGCGTGTGTATCTGTGCGTGTGTATGTAAGTGTGTGTGTGTATATCTCTGTGCATGTGTGTGTGTGTGTATCTGTGCGTGTGTATCTGTGTCAGTAATGCTGGATTCCTCACATTGCTGACTGGCCCGTCATTTACAGGAAAAGGAAATCAGGAGCCAACTGCCTGACCGACACGGTAAACCTGCCTCTCCCCTCTCTCCTCTCTCCTCTCCCCTCTCTCCTCTCCCCTCTCTCCTCTCTCCTCTCCCCCTCTCTCCTCTCCCCTCTCTCCTCTCTCCTCTCCCCTCTCCTCTCTCCTCTCTCCTCTCTCTCTCTCCTCTCCCCTCTCCTCTCCCCTCTCTCCTCTCTCCTCTCTCCTCTCCCCTCTCTCCTCTCCCCTCTCCTCTCCCCTCTCTCCTCTCTCCTCTCTCCTCTCTCCTCTCTCCTCTCCCCTCTCCCCTCTCCCCTCTTCCCTCTTCCCTCTTCCCTCTTCCCTCTCCCTCTCTTCCCTTGAGAGTGGAAGGAATGTGCTCTGGCTTCCTGTTGTCCCTGTCTGTGATTTACACTCGTCTCCAGTCCCTGATATGCTCACGCTATCCCGGGATTAGCCGGCCTGATGGATGGGATATTCCTGGGGCCGACGTTCACCTACCAAAGCCTGCTTCCCTCTCCCGCTCCTCCCTGTGTTTCCAGTGCAGCACTGCCTCCAGCTCGGGGCTCAGGGGCGAGGGTTGCCCTGACACAGCCTAGTGAAGAAACAGCACCTCAGAGAGACGGGCCGTGCTCCTCGCCTGTCTCAGAGAGACGGGCCGCGCTCCTCGCCTGTCTCAGAGAGACGGGCCGCGCTCCTCGCCTGTCTCAGAGAGACGGGCCGCGCTCCTCGCCTGTCTCAGAGAGACGGGCCGGTGTGTAAATCTGTACTACACTCTTTCCAACACATGAAACGTTCTCTTTGATCCGTTGCTTGTTCTTGAGATCACTGTACCACAGCGCTTACAACTTCTCCTGTGTGCTCTGGCTCCCGAGGGCTTGAATAGATCATTATTAAGAGAGTCCCTGTTTCTGCGCTTCACTGCCCCTCTGCTCTCCAGGGCTTGAATAGATCATTATTAAGAGAGTCCCTGTTTCTGAGCTTCACTGCCCCTCTGCTCTCCAGGGCTTGTATAGATCTTTATTAAGAGAGTCCCTGTTTCTGCGCTTCACTGCCCCTCTGCTCTCCAGGGCTTGTATAGATCTTTATTAAGAGAGTCCCTGTTTCTGCGCTTCACTGCCCCTCTGCTCTCCAGGGCTTGAATAGATCTTTATTAAGAGAGTCCCTGTTTCTGAGCTTCACTGCCCCTCTGCTCTCCAGGGCTTGAATAGATCTTTATTAAGAGAGTCCCTGTTTCTGAGCTTCACTGCCCCTCTGCTCTCCAGGGCTTGAATAGATCTTTATTAAGAGAGTCCCTGTTTCTGCGCTTCACTGCCCCTCTGCTCTCCAGGGCTTGAATAGATCTTTATTAAGAGAGTCCCTGTTTCTGCGCTTCACTGCCCCTCTGCTCTCCAGGGCTTGAATAGATCTTTATTAAGAGAGTCCCTGTTTCTGAGCTTCACTGCCCCTCTGCTCTCCAGGGCTTGAATAGATCTTTATTAAGAGAGTCCCTGTTTCTGCGCTTCACTGCCCCTCTGCTCTCCAGGGCTTGAATAGATCTTTATTAAGAGAGTCCCTGTTTCTGCGCTTCACTGCCCCTCTGCTCTCCAGGGCTTGTATAGATCTTTATTAAGAGAGTCCCTGTTTCTGCGCTTCACTGCCCCTCTGCTCTCCAGGGCTT
The DNA here is from genome assembly GCF_902713425.1 of Acipenser ruthenus. Taxonomy (NCBI): domain Eukaryota; kingdom Metazoa; phylum Chordata; class Actinopteri; order Acipenseriformes; family Acipenseridae; genus Acipenser; species Acipenser ruthenus. The sequence goes on from NC_081222.1 coordinate 689,212, forward strand.
GAATAGATCTTTATTAAGAGAGTCCCTGTTTCTGAGCTTCACTGCCCCTCTGCTCTCCAGGGCTTGAATAGATCTTTATTAAGAGAGTCCCTGTTTCTGCGCTTCACTGCCCCTCTGCTCTCCAGGGCTTGAATAGATCTTTATTAAGAGAGTCCCTGTTTCTGCGCTTCACTGCCCCTCTGCTCTCCAGGGCTTGTATAGATCTTTATTAAGAGAGTCCCTGTTTCTGCGCTTCACTGCCCCTCTGCTCCCCAGGGCTTGAATAGATCATTATTAAGAGAGTCCCTGTTTCTGAGCTTCACTGCCCCTCTGCTCCCCAGGGCTTGGTTGCTGTTCCCTTTCCTCTGTCATGTACAGAATTCCACATTTCCTACAATCCCATCATTTATGCTCTGTTTGTGCGTGTGAGCAGCCTTGGAATTTCCATTCAAATCTCTTTTGGCTTCTTCTCCCCCCTGACCCCCCCCCCCCCCCACAGACACATTGCCCTGTTAACCCTTCGAGGGGCAGCGGCCGCCTCTTCAATATGTAAATATGCATCCGTCTCCATGACTTATCTGCAGACGTGATTAATGCCAGAGCGTGCCTCTCCCTCTCTCTCTCTGTCTGTCTGCAGCGCTGTGATGGAGTGAGAGTCATAAACAGAAACACGTTTCCACAATGGGGTCGGGGATTAGCCAGGTATTTTCAACATTCAGAATATCTTACTTTTTGTATCCACCTCCCAGAAATAAAATAACAAAATGCATGAAAAAAACTAACAAACTTGTGTGCAACTAACTCTTTATGATAACGTGATGCTGCAATCGCCCCCCCCCCCCCCCACGCCCCTATCAGTCCCAGCTCAGTCCGCACTGGTCTGGTTTTGACTAGGAGGGGGAGTGGAGGGTTAACGCTCACCTTAGTGTGAGCGAGCAGGCATCCCCGCGGCTCAGGGATGGAAGGGTATAAATGACTCCTCTCTCTCCCTCTCTCCCTCACTCACTCTCTCTCCAGGACAGATGAAGATGAGGCTTCTTCTCAGCGCCGCGATCCTGCTGGGCTGCCTCCAGAGCAGCCGGTCCCAGGGAGGAGAGGGCGGGGAGCAGAGAGGCAGAGCAGAGGGGCCAGGCTGGATCCACTCCCTGCTGGGTAAGGAGCATCCGTCCGTCCGCCAGTCTATTTCGTTCTTATACAGCGTCTTTCGGGATGAATCAGTGTGGAGTAGCGGTGAGGGCTCTGGACTCTTGACCGGAGGGTCGTGGGTTCAATCCCAGGTGGGGGGACACTGCTGCTGTACCCTTGAGCAAGGTACTTTACCTAGATTGCTCCAGTAAAAACCCAACTGTATAAATGGGGAATTGTATGTAAAAATAATGTGATATCTTGTAACAATTTTAAGTCACCCTGGATAAGGGCGTCTGCTAAGAAATCAATAATAATTATCGTTACATTCATTAACATGATAAAAATGGGTCTGACTTGTAAAAGGCTCGGTGTGTATATTATATTATATATATATATATATAATAGTATTGAATCGGGTGGTACATTTCTCTTTACAATTCATCTGCTAGAGGAGAAGCATGCGTCTGTAATCTTGTGTTGAAAGCACAGAGAGACGCTGCCTGCCTCACTCATCGTGGCAGATCATTCCACAGCCTGAAATGAGATCAAATCAAATGAGAAGGTGCAATCGCAGTAGTTTGTTTTACTCCTCGGGTTGGCTGGTTCTGCTCTGCTTTCTATTGACAGACTAGATGATGCTCCTCTAGCGAGCTGGGGCCGCGGCCCCTGTGTGTGCATCCATACCTCATTCACACACAAAACTGCTTACCAGCCCCCAATCAGAGCAAACCAAATTATAAAACAAACCAAAAACTGCTCTCTGTGAAACACTGGGACATAGAAACCAAACCTCCAAATAAACAGGATTGTTATCGGGCCCTAAAAAGAAACTATCCCCTCGCAGAGTATCTCTCCACTGTCAGAGATACAGAGACAGATCCTGACCAAGGACAGGCTCAGTGACCACAGCCTGGCCATCGAAGACACAGGCAGACCTGGCTGTCCAGAGAGAACAGGCTCTGTGGACACGGTGAGACAGGAGAGGGAGAGACAGAGACGTACTTTCTCCTACACTGTGAGAAATACAATCAAACAAGGGAAGTATTCTTTAAGAAAATAGGAAATGCCCAGCCACTTTTAACAAACATGGCAGACCCAGAAAAACTGGCTGTGCTCCTGCGGGAGGAACATAAAATTATATATATATATTCATTATTTTCTTTTATCATCATCAAATTTATCACTTGTTTTGTTCTTCAGTTTGTTTCCAACCTCCCCTTAATCCTCAAATGTATTTGATTTACTGTATTGTATTAGTTTGTTATATATATATATATATATATATATATATATATATATATATATATATATGTATTTATGAGGCAGTGTATATATACATGTATGTAATTGTATAATTGTATAATTGCTTTGGCAACACCTGCTATTGTAAGTAATGCCAATAAAGCACCATTGAATTAAATTGAAATTGAGTCACAGGAGAGGAGAGAGAGACAGATAGAGACAGAGACAGAGAGAGGGAGACAGAGAGAGAGAGAATGACAGCTGCCCTGCCTCCGATCTCATGTTCTTGTAGCTCTAGCTGTAGGGGACTCTCAGCTCACCTGTGGAATTGTAATTATAACCTCTCCCCAGGTCTGTAGGGGACTCTCAGCTCACCTGTGGAATTGTAATTATAACCTCTCCCCAGGTCTGTAGGGGACTCTCAGCTCACCTGTGGAATTGTAATTATAACCTCTCCCCAGGTCTGTAGAGGACTCTCAGCTCACCTGTGGAATTGTAATTATAACCTCTCCCCAGGTCTGTAGGGGACTCTCAGCTCACCTGTGGAATTGTAATTATAACCTCTCCCCAGGTCTGTAGAGGACTCTCAGCTCACCTGTGGAATTGTAATTATAACCTCTCCCCAGGTCTGTAGAGGACTCTCAGCTCACCTGTGGAATTGTAATTATAACCTCTCCCCAGGTCTGTAGGGGACTCTCAGCTCACCTGTGGAATTGTAATTATAACCTCTCCCCAGGTCTGTAGGGGACTCTCAGCTCACCTGTGGAATTGTAATTATAACCTCTCTCCAGGTCTGTAGGGGACTCTCAGCTCACCTGTGGAATTGTAATTATAACCTCTCTCCAGGTCTGTAGAGGACTCTCAGCTCACCTGTGGAATTGTAATTATAACCTCTCCCCAGGTCTGTAGGGGACTCTCAGCTCACCTGTGGAATTGTAATTATAACCTCTCCCCAGGTCTGTAGGGGACTCTCAGCTCACCTGTGGAATTGTAATTATAACCTCTCTCCAGGTCTGTAGGGGACTCTCAGCTCACCTGTGGAATTGTAATTATAACCTCTCCCCAGGTCTATAGCCTCTCTCTGCAGTCTCTCGTGTTAACCCTTTCATCCCCTGCTCTGCAGGCTCAGCCCCTAACCCCACTGTTGTGTTTCGGCAGCGCTGCGGCGAGGTGGAGCGGACGGGCCCCGGATCCGGGCCCCCAGGTCTGTGGAGGAGTGCCGGCTGCAGACCCTGCTGCTGCAGGTTCGAGAGCTGGGCCTGGGCTACGACTCGGAGGAGACGGTCCTGTTCAAGTACTGCAGTGGGGGCTGCCCTCGAACCCGCACCAACCACGACCTGGCCCTGTCTGTGCTGCTGCAGCGCCGTGCCGTCCACGCCCACCACAGCGCCCCCTGCTGCCGGCCCACGCGCCACGAGGACGTGGCCTTCCTCGACTCTGCATACCAGTGGCACAAAGTGGAGCAGCTGTCTGCCGCAGAGTGTGGCTGCGTGGGCTAAAGCAGGAGGACAGGACCACGGGGGAGAGGGGAGGAGGGGAGGAGGAGGCTGCCCCCCCCACACAGCAAGCGTGCACAGGGGACCCCGACATGCTGTCTCCCTCCTTCTCTCTCTCTATATATATATTTTTAAAAAAAGTTTCAACTAAAAAAGCTCAAATTGTTAGTTGTTGAATTTCTTCAGTTTTTTTTTTGGATAACAGTGGGTGCGTGGGCTAAGCACAGGGCAGGACTTGGGGGGAGCAGGGAGACTGTCTGCCACCCAGCGAGGGAGCATGAAGGGCGTGCTGAAACCTTAAGATGCTTTCTTTCTCCCTCTCTCTCTCTCCTCTCCTCTATCCCTCTCTCCTCTCCTCTCTCTCAGATGGCTGGGAGTGTCAGAAGCCCTCCTAACTTCTTGTGAGAGAGAGAGAGAGAGAGACAGGGAGCTCCTTCACACAGACATTTCAGAAATGCTTTGATCTCTCTGTCTCTCTCTCTCTCACACAGCTGTGTGTGTTTGTTCAAAAAAAAAAAAACAAGACAAAATTCTTTATTTATGGACTTCTAAATTATTTATTTATTTGGAAATTACTTGTTGATGCTACTTATTTTACTGATCTCTGTTGTAATTTATTGTGCTTTATTTTTTGTTTCTATTTAAAATTCCTGTTTTTTTCTGAATAAACTAAAAGAAATATATCAAGAATTATTATTATTATTATTATTATTATTATTATTATTATTATTAAGGGGTAATTAAAACCCCTGTTCTATTAATATTAAATAGAAGGTATTGTTTTGACACACACACACACACACACACACACACGCACGCACGCACGCGTCGATATGTAACAGTCAGATTACTGTAAGCGTCACACTCACCCCCCCAGTGCCACGGCTGCAGGTTCAGTGGAGGATCATGACTTTATATGAACAGGACATGCAAAACAGCTTCAGGGTAAAGTGTTATACAATGTAAATGAGACACACAGACAAACACATCTACAGATACACAGAGAGAGACAGAGACACAGAGAGACAGAGACACAGAGAGAGACACACAGAGAGACAGAGACACAGAGAGAGACAGAGACACAGAGAGAGACACATCTACAGATACACAGACACACAGACACAGAGAGACAGAGACACAGAGAGAGACACACAGGCAAACATCTACAGATACACACAGAGACAGAGACACAGAGAGACAGACACAGGACAGACAGACAGACACACAGGACAGACAGACAGACACACAGAGAGACAGACAGATACATACACACAGAGACAGACAGACACACAGACAGACAGACAGACAGAGACACACCACGATTCATCCCCACAATAACGTCACTCAATAATACTGACTCAATAACCAAGTTTCATCACAATTCAGAGAAGTGGCTTTTAAGGGATGAATATCTGTATAAAAACAGCAGAATTTCAGGAATGAGAAAACGCTGTTCTGCCCATCGAAGCTCGTCCCTTGTTAGCGCCCCATTCTCTGTACTGGGGGGAGATCTCATTTAAAAGCACAGACTCTAGTCTTTTATTTAAATGTTCCCCGTGTTTTAGATCCTACCACGTCAGCTGGCGGGCTGTTCCATGCATTTGTCACTGTGTGTGTGTAAAGCAAGGCTCCCCACCTCCTGTGCTGAACTCTGCTCGGCTCCCACGCACGCCCTCTCCTTCTCTACAAGAAACCACGCAGAGAAACGAGACCGAGCATCAAACCAGACAGACAGACAAGCTTCAAACACAAGAGCTCCGGCACGCCAGCAGAACTACACCAGGGAACGCGGAAAGAAACTCAGAGAACATATTTATTAGAGACTTTTATAAACCACTATAGAATATAGAATATAGAATATAGAAATGAAATCATTCTTCTTTTGAAGATTTTCAATCATCTGGAGGATCACAAGTCAGTCCGAGAGGCGCGTCTCACACACACGGCAGAGACACGGTCCTTCCGAGAGTCCTCAAGCGTGTCTGAGCTTGTCCTCCTGCACTGCAACTGTTCATAAAAAAACCAAATCAAAATCAATGAAGCTGCCTGGTATTGTGGTTAGAGATTTTGAGCTAAAAGAACGAAGTCACAACTCAGCAAGCTGGACCGTGCAGCGCTGAAACCCTAACCCCTGATGTTGCTGTGTCACAGTGTAACCCCTCCCCCAGCGCTGAAACCCTAACCCCTGATGTTGCTGTGTCACAGTGTAACCCCTCCCCCCAGCGCTGAAACCCTAACCCCTGATGTTGCTGTGTCACAGTGTAATCCCTCCCCCCAGCGCTGAAACCCTAACCCCTGATGTTGCCGTGTCACAGTGTAATCCCTCCCCCCAGCGCTGAAACCCTAACCCCTGATGTTGCCGTGTCACAGTGTAATCCCTCCCCCCAGCGCTGAAACCCTAACCCCTGATGTTGCCGTGTCACAGTGTAATCCCTCCCCCCAGCGCTGAAACCCTAACCCCTGATGTTGCTGTGTCACAATGTAACCCCTCCCCCAGCGCTGAAACCCTAACCCCTGATGTTGCTGTGTCACAGTGTAACCCCTCCCCCCAGCGCTGAAACCCTAACCCCTGATGTTGCTGTGTCACAGTGTAACCCCTCCCCCAGCGCTGAAACCCTAACCCCTGATGTTGCCGTGTCACAGTGTAACCCCTCCCCCCAGCGCTGAAACCCTAACCCCTGATGTTGCCGTGTCACAGTGTAACCCCTCCCCCAGCGCTGAAACCCTAACCCCTGATGTTGCTGTGTCACAGTGTAACCCCTCCCCCCGCGCTCGCTCTCACCTCTGCTCTCTCCACACCGCCCCCTTCAGGCCGTGCTGGGAAGGCTCCTGCAGATCACCGAGATGCGCCGGCCCCGGGGCACCTCCACCCCTCCGAAATAAGAGTCCCCCTCCTTCAGGACCTGGTGAGTGAAGAGGTAGCGAGCTGCACCCCTGGAGAGGAGGGAGGGAGGGAGGAGGGAGAGGGGGGTGTCAGCAGCCTGGCTTTGGTTCAACACCCTGCTTCACACGGCGGCTGTGAACTCCGTTATCCGGACCGCTGTAGCGATGACCTCACCTGAGGATGTAGAGGGAGCGTCTCAACAGCAGCAAATCCACCCAATCCGATTGGTTCTGCTCGCTGACCAATCGCATCACGCTGGGAGAGAGCAGGCTGAGCCCCGCGATGGTGCTGCCGCAGAACTGAGAGAGAGAGAGGGGGGGGGAGAGGAGAGAGAGAGAGGGGGAGAGAGACAGGAGAGTGAGAGAGGGGAGAGAGGGGCAGAGAGGACAGGAGGAGAGAGAGGAGAGTGGAGAGGAGAGGAGAGAGAGGGTGAGAGGAGAGAAGCGGGAGAGGGGGAGAGAGGAGGAGAGAGGAGAGAGAGAGGGGGAGAGAGACAGGAGAGTGAGAGAGGGGAGAGAGGGGCAGAGAGGAGAGGAGAGGAGGAGAGAGAGGACAGTGGAGAGGAGAAGAGAGAGAGGGTGAGAGGAGAGAAGCGGGAGAGGGGGAGAGAGGAGGAGAGAGGAGAGGGAGAGGAGAGAGAGAGAGAGGTTTCATCACAGCCTCTTCTGACATCTTTACTGCAGTGTTTCACTGTGGGTGGGTGGAGGGTGGTTACCTTGACGCTGTCCACGTGGGGTTTGATGTAGCCCCCCTTGTCCACGTCCAGCACGTGGACCGGGCCGAGCTGGGGGGTCCCGGGAGGGAAGGCCACGTCTCGAACTCTCTGTAGGGTCTCCGAGTTCCTCTCACTCCAGTGGGAGCGCTCCGTCTCCCTGTATCCATGGATAGCCTGGATCAGGAAAAGAAACAAACACAGAAAATGACTTCCCTTCTCAGCTGCACTGACCAGCACAGAGGAGAAGGATCTCCGTGTAAAACAGAGACATCCTCTCTCAGCTGCACTGACCAGCACAGAGGAGAAGGATCTCCGTGTAAAACAGAGACATCCTCTCTCAGCTGCACTGACCAGCACAGAGGAGAAGGATCTCCATGTAAAACAGAGACATCCTCTCTCAGCTGCACTGACCAGCACAGAGGAGAAGGATCTCCGTGTAAAACAGAGACATCCTCTCTCAGCTGCACTGACCAGCACAGAGAAGAAGGATCTCCATGTAAAACAGAGACATCCTCTCTCAGCTGCACTGACCAGCACAGAGGAGAAGGATCTCCATGTAAAACAGAGACATCCTCTCTCAGCTGCACTGACCAGCACAGAGAAGAAGGATCTCCGTGTAAAACAGAGACATCCTCTCTCAGCTGCACTGACCAGCACAGAGGAGAAGGATCTCCATGTAAAACAGAGACATCCTCTCTCAGCTGCACTGACCAGCACAGAGGAGAAGGATCTCCGTGTAAAACAGAGACATCCTCTCTCAGCTGCACTGACCAGCACAGAGGAGAAGGATCTCCGTGTAAAACAGAGACATCCTCTCTCAGCTGCACTGACCAGCACAGAGGAGAAGGATCTCCTGTAAAACAGAGACATCCTCTCTCAGCTGCACTGACCAGCACAGAGGAGAAGGATCTCCGTGTAAAACAGAGACATCCTCTCTCAGCTGCACTGACCAGCACAGAGAAGGATCTCCATGTAAAACAGAGACATCCTCTCTCAGCTGCACTGACCAGCACAGAGGAGAAGGATCTCCATGTAAAACAGAGACATCCTCTCTCAGCTGCACTGACCAGCACAGAGGAGAAGGATCTCCATGTAAAACAGAGACATCCTCTCTCAGCTGCACTGACACGCACAGAGGAGAAGGATCTCCATGTAAAACAGAGACATCCTCTCTCAGCTGCACTGACCAGCACAGAGGAGAAGGATCTCCGTGTAAAACAGAGACATCCTCTCTCAGCTGCACTGACCAGCACAGAGGAGAAGGATCTCCGTGTAAAACAGAGACATCCTCTCTCAGCTGCACTGACCAGCACAGAGGAGAAGGATCTCCTGTAAAACAGAGACATCCTCTCTCAGCTGCACTGACCAGCACAGAGGAGAAGGATCTCCGTGTAAAACAGAGACATCCTCTCTCAGCTGCACTGACCAGCACAGAGAAGGATCTCCATGTAAAACAGAGACATCCTCTCTCAGCTGCACTGACCAGCACAGAGGAGAAGGATCTCCATGTAAAACAGAGACATCCTCTCTCAGCTGCACTGACCAGCACAGAGGAGAAGGATCTCCGTGTAAAACAGAGACATCCTCTCTCAGCTGCACTGACCAGCACAGAGGAGAAGGATCTCCGTGTAAAACAGAGACATCCTCTCTCAGCTGCACTGACCAGCACAGAGGAGAAGGATCTCCGTGTAAAACAGAGACATCCTCTCTCAGCTGCACTGACCAGCACAGAGGAGAAGGATCTCCGTGTAAAACAGAGACATCCTCTCTCAGCTGCACTGACCAGCACAGAGGAGAAGGATCTCCGTGTAAAACAGAGACATCCTCTCTCAGCTGCACTGACCAGCACAGAGGAGAAGGATCTCCTGTAAAACAGAGACATCCTCTCTCAGCTGCACTGACCAGCACAGAGGAGAAGGATCTCCGTGTAAAACAGAGACATCCTCTCTCAGCTGCACTGACCAGCACAGAGGAGAAGGATCTCCATGTAAAACAGAGACATCCTCTCTCAGCTGCACTGACCAGCACAGAGGAGAAGGATCTCCGTGTAAAACAGAGACATCCTCTCTCAGCTGCACTGACCAGCACAGAGGAGAAGGATCTCCGTGTAAAACAGAGACATCCTCTCTCAGCTGCACTGACCAGCACAGAGGAGAAGGATCTCCGTGTAAAACAGAGACATCCTCTCTCAGCTGCACTGACCAGCACAGAGGAGAAGGATCTCCGTGTAAAACAGAGACATCCTCTCTCAGCTGCACTGACCAGCACAGAGGAGAAGGATCTCCATGTAAAACAGAGACATCCTCTCTCAGCTGCACTGACCAGCACAGAGGAGAAGGATCTCCGTGTAAAACAGAGACATCCTCTCTCAGCTGCACTGACCAGCACAGAGGAGAAGGATCTCCATGTAAAACAGAGACATCCTCTCTCAGCTGCACTGACCAGCACAGAGAAGAAGGATCTCCGTGTAAAACAGAGACAGCCTCTCTCAGCTGCACTGACCAGCACAGAGGAGAAGGATCTCCGTGTAAAACAGAGACATCCTCTCTCAGCTGCACTGACCAGCACAGAGGAGAAGGATCTCCATGTAAAACAGAGACATCCTCTCTCAGCTGCACTGACCAGCACAGAGGAGAAGGATCTCCATGTAAAACAGAGACATCCTCTCTCAGCTGCACTGACACGCACAGAGGAGAAGGATCTCCATGTAAAACAGAGACATCCTCTCTCAGCTGCACTGACCAGCACAGAGGAGAAGGATCTCCGTGTAAAACAGAGACATCCTCTCTCAGCTGCACTGACCAGCACAGAGGAGAAGGATCTCCGTGTAAAACAGAGACATCCTCTCTCAGCTGCACTGACCAGCACAGAGGAGAAGGATCTCCTGTAAAACAGAGACATCCTCTCTCAGCTGCACTGACCAGCACAGAGGAGAAGGATCTCCGTGTAAAACAGAGACATCCTCTCTCAGCTGCACTGACCAGCACAGAGAAGGATCTCCATGTAAAACAGAGACATCCTCTCTCAGCTGCACTGACCAGCACAGAGGAGAAGGATCTCCATGTAAAACAGAGACATCCTCTCTCAGCTGCACTGACCAGCACAGAGGAGAAGGATCTCCGTGTAAAACAGAGACATCCTCTCTCAGCTGCACTGACCAGCACAGAGGAGAAGGATCTCCGTGTAAAACAGAGACATCCTCTCTCAGCTGCACTGACCAGCACAGAGGAGAAGGATCTCCATGTAAAACAGAGACATCCTCTCTCAGCTGCACTGACACGCACAGAGGAGAAGGATCTCCATGTAAAACAGAGACATCCTCTCTCAGCTGCACTGACCAGCACAGAGGAGAAGGATCTCCGTGTAAAACAGAGACATCCTCTCTCAGCTGCACTGACCAGCACAGAGGAGAAGGATCTCCGTGTAAAACAGAGACATCCTCTCTCAGCTGCACTGACCAGCACAGAGGAGAAGGATCTCCTGTAAAACAGAGACATCCTCTCTCAGCTGCACTGACCAGCACAGAGGAGAAGGATCTCCGTGTAAAACAGAGACATCCTCTCTCAGCTGCACTGACCAGCACAGAGAAGGATCTCCATGTAAAACAGAGACATCCTCTCTCAGCTGCACTGACCAGCACAGAGGAGAAGGATCTCCATGTAAAACAGAGACATCCTCTCTCAGCTGCACTGACCAGCACAGAGGAGAAGGATCTCCGTGTAAAACAGAGACATCCTCTCTCAGCTGCACTGACCAGCACAGAGGAGAAGGATCTCCGTGTAAAACAGAGACATCCTCTCTCAGCTGCACTGACCAGCACAGAGGAGAAGGATCTCCGTGTAAAACAGAGACATCCTCTCTCAGCTGCACTGACCAGCACAGAGGAGAAGGATCTCCATGTAAAACAGAGACATCCTCTCTCAGCTGCACTGACCAGCACAGAGAAGAAGGATCTCCATGTAAAACAGAGACATCCTCTCTCAGCTGCACTGACCAGCACAGAGGAGAAGGATCTCCATGTAAAACAGAGACATCCTCTCTCAGCTGCACTGACCAGCACAGAGGAGAAGGATCTCCTGTAAAACAGAGACATCCTCTCTCAGCTGCACTGACCAGCACAGAGGAGAAGGATCTCCGTGTAAAACAGAGACATCCTCTCTCAGCTGCACTGACCAGCACAGAGGAGAAGGATCTCCATGTAAAACAGAGACATCCTCTCTCAGCTGCACTGACCAGCACAGAGGAGAAGGATCTCCGTGTAAAACAGAGACATCCTCTCTCAGCTGCACTGACCAGCACAGAGGAGAAGGATCTCCATGTAAAACAGAGACATCCTCTCTCAGCTGCACTGACCAGCACAGAGGAGAAGGATCTCCGTGTAAAACAGAGACATCCTCTCTCAGCTGCACTGACCAGCACAGAGGAGAAGGATCTCCGTGTAAAACAGAGACATCCTCTCTCAGCTGCACTGACCAGCACAGAGGAGAAGGATCTCCTGTAAAACAGAGACATCCTCTCTCAGCTGCACTGACCAGCACAGAGGAGAAGGATCTCCTGTAAAACAGAGACATCAGCACACGGGTAAGTAACGCCTATGTGAATATAGAGTAATTACACCGGAAAGCGCTACCAAATAATAATAAAAACGTAATATTTGTATTTTTTTGTATACCTACGTCATCCCGTATACTTTCAATAGCTAATACTGCAGTATTACTTATCATTAGAAACGGTCATAGTCTTTTTATTTTTTAATAAATAGCTTCATGTTTGCATTTCTCTTAGACCCACGTTATCCCAGTGGTCGAACTCGTATCGCTTCCTTTTCAGAACCGGCTCCAGCTCCCCCAGCAGCTCCCGCTCCTCTTCCTCGCTGATGAACTCCTCTCTCACCTCCACCTGCCCGGAGACGAGCTCCAGAACCGCCGGTCCAGAGCCCACCACCGACCGGCTACCGCTCAAAGCGAGTCCCGGGGCTCCGAGACGAGACCTGGGCAGAGGGGACGAGCCGAACAGCGCTTTGAACCGCACAGGACTCGACAGCAATGAGAAACGGGGTCTCATATCGGTGAAAAGACAGACACGAACTCGCTTTCACGGACTTGTCGGCGTTTTGTTATTTAAAAATGACAATTTTGAAGTCGTTCGTGTCCGGCTTGCATTGGAGCTGTGGATTGTGGGAATTGGGTGCTGTACCGACTCTGACCACACGAGGGAGACAAAAACCATTACAGTGTGAATTCTGAACAGCATTAATTAATAAGAGATATTAATTAATAATCACAGCGCTGCAAAAGACAATTCAATACAAAACCATGCATGGGGAGCGGCCCTGTAGCTGCATTTCATGTCAGTAATTAATTAATTACTGTTGCAAGTTTATTTAAAATTAAGCTAATTTATTTGGTCGAAAGAACCACATCAATAACCAGAAAGATATGAATACTTTGCATGAAATATTGAAACCAGCTGACAAATGCAGCAGGTTAGATTACTGTGTGCATTAAACCCCCGAGGCTGGAGCGGGTTCTGTAACAGAAGCTTTTATTAAACAAAACAGTGCAGCAGCAGCAGCAGCAGAAATGAGGTTCACAGCGTTCTGTTCACTGAGAGCCGCTGGGTCTCGGTGTGCTGTGCAGCCCTCTCAAGACATTGCACAGCAGAGAGAACAAGGATAACAAACGCAGTTCCAATATAAGAGAGACTGATACACATTACTAACAGATCACAAACAAAGAGAGATCTGTGCCATCCCCTATGCAGAACACAGGTCCGTTATTACAAATCAATCAATCTCTCTCTCTCTATATATATATAACTCTCTCAGCCAGATTTACTGTGTCTTCGTTTAACCCTGATTGATCTATTTTCTTACACGGCTGTATTGGTTGGGGAATAATCTCATACACGAGTCTTGTTAAGTGAATCACTTGCTGTTGTGTAGTTGTGTAATTGTGTGGTTTCTGTATTGCTTGTGATCTGTGTTCTTGACCCAGGCCTACAGATGAAAACAAGAACTATTAGATTTATTTTGATTTTTTTTAATTGTTGAGGAAAACATTGAAAAAATAAAAAAACATTTCACGATCGCTGTGTGAGTTGTGATCTTTGTCGAGTCGAGTTGAGTTCACAGGTTTTATAGACCTCGCCCCCTTCTGAGCCATTAACCAATCAGCACCACAGCCTCGGGGACTGGGAGCCAATGAAAGCCAGCCTGTGTTGATCAGGGCGCTTGGTTTATGGAATGTCTATGCTGGCTCCTCCCCTTCCTCCTCCTCTATCACCAGTGACTCCTCCCCCCACAGCTGGATACTCCCCTCAGAGGCAGTCAGGAGGCGGGGCTCCGTGGGGTGGAAGGACAGTGATTGGACGACGCCCTTCCCAACAGACACGCTGAGAGACAGGGAGCCCTAGAAACAGTGAAAGAGAGAGAGACAGAGAAACAGTGAACACAGCTGCAATATCTGGCATAAGTTAATGAGGCTATCAGAATATGTGCATACAGGGGGTGTGTGTGCGGGTACACGCTGTGGGGGGTCTCACCCGCACCGGGTCCCAGTGGTACACGCCGTGGGGGTCTCACCCGCACCGGGTCCCAGTGGTACACGCTGTGGGGGTCTCACCTGCACCAGGTCCCAGTAGTACACGCTCCCATCCTCCGAGCAGCTCACCACGTGGGTGTCCCTCTCGGTCAGGCAGCACTCCAGCTTGTAGCGGCTGTTCTTGTGACCCTTGTACCTGACGGGGGAGGAGGAGGAGGTCAGAGGTCAGTCAGGGCATGTCTAGAAAGATCTGTCCAAGCTGGGGAGTCTGAGCAGCAGGACGTCTACAGTGTGAAGGTCATTTACACAAAGTCTCGTACAGTGAGTGCTGTGCACATGTAGACTCATCCACACCGAGTCTCTGTGTGTGAGATCGAGTCTCTGTGTGTGCAGTAGTGTTGTATTGTGAGAGTCTCTGTGTGTGCAGTAGTGTTGTATTGTGAGAGTCTCTGTGTGTGCAGTAGTGTTGTATTGTGTATGATTGAGTCTCTGTGTGTGCAGTAGTGTTGTATTGTGAGAGTCTCTGTGTGTGCAGTAGTGTTGTATTGTCAGAGTCTCTGTGTGTGCAGTAGTGTTGTATTGTGTGTGATCGAGTCTCTGTGTGTGCAGTAGTGTTGTATTGTCAGAGTCTCTGTGTGTGCAGTAGTGTTGTATTGTGAGAGTCTCTGTGTGTGCAGTAGTGTTGTATTGTGAGAGTCTCTGTGTGTGCAGTAGTGTTGTATTGTGTATGATTGAGTCTCTGTGTGTGCAGTAGTGTTGTATTGTCAGAGTCTCTGTGTGTGCAGTAGTGTTGTATTGTGTGAGATCGAGTCTCTGTGTGTGCAGTAGTGTTGTATTGTGAGAGTCTCTGTGTGTGCAGTAGTGTTGTATTGTGAGAGTCTCTGTGTGTGCAGTAGTGTTGTATTGTGTGAGATCGAGTCTCTGTGTGTGCAGTAGTGTTGTATTGTCAGAGTCTCTGTGTGTGCAGTAGTGTTGTATTGTGAGAGTCTCTGTGTGTGCAGTAGTGTTGTATTGTGAGAGTCTCTGTGTGTGCAGTAGTGTTGTATTGTGTATGATTGAGTCTCTGTGTGTGCAGTAGTGTTGTATTGTCAGAGTCTCTGTGTGTGCAGTAGTGTTGTATTGTGTATGATTGAGTCTCTGTGTGTGCAGTAGTGTTGTATTGTCAGAGTCTCTGTGTGTGCAGTAGTGTTGTATTGTGTATGATTGAGTCTCTGTGTGTGCAGTAGTGTTGTATTGTCAGAGTCTCTGTGTGTGCAGTAGTGTTGTATTGTGAGAGTCTCTGTGTGTGCAGTAGTGTTGTATTGTGAGAGTCTCTGTGTGTGCAGTAGTGTTGTATTGTGAGAGTCTCTGTGTGTGCAGTAGTGTTG
Source organism: Acipenser ruthenus (assembly GCF_902713425.1). Taxonomy (NCBI): domain Eukaryota; kingdom Metazoa; phylum Chordata; class Actinopteri; order Acipenseriformes; family Acipenseridae; genus Acipenser; species Acipenser ruthenus. The sequence goes on from NC_081222.1 coordinate 704,565, forward strand.
TATTGTGTATGATTGAGTCTCTGTGTGTGCAGTAGTGTTGTATTGTCAGAGTCTCTGTGTGTGCAGTAGTGTTGTATTGTGTATGATTGAGTCTCTGTGTGTGCAGTAGTGTTGTATTGTGAGAGTCTCTGTGTGTGTAGTAGTGTTGTATTGTGTGAGATCGAGTCTCTGTGTGTGCAGTAGTGTTGTATTGTGTATGATTGAGTCTCTGTGTGTGCAGTAGTGTTGTATTGTCAGAGTCTCTGTGTGTGCAGTAGTGTTGTATTGTGAGAGTCTCTGTGTGTGCAGTAGTGTTGTATTGTGAGAGTCTCTGTGTGTGCAGTAGTGTTGTATTGTGTATGATTGAGTCTCTGTGTGTGCAGTAGTGTTGTATTGTGAGAGTCTCTGTGTGTGCAGTAGTGTTGTATTGTCAGAGTCTCTGTGTGTGCAGTAGTGTTGTATTGTGTATGATTGAGTCTCTGTGTGTGCAGTAGTGTTGTATTGTGAGAGTCTCTGTGTGTGCAGTAGTGTTGTATTGTCAGAGTCTCTGTGTGTGCAGTAGTGTTGTATTGTGTGTGATCGAGTCTCTGTGTGTGCAGTAGTGTTGTATTGTGAGAGTCTCTGTGTGTGCAGTAGTGTTGTATTGTGAGAGTCTCTGTGTGTGCAGTAGTGTTGTATTGTGAGAGTCTCTGTGTGTGCAGTAGTGTTGTATTGTGTATGATTGAGTCTCTGTGTGTGCAGTAGTGTTGTATTGTCAGAGTCTCTGTGTGTGCAGTAGTGTTGTATTGTGTGAGATCGAGTCTCTGTGTGTGCAGTAGTGTTGTATTGTGAGAGTCTCTGTGTGTGCAGTAGTGTTGTATTGTGAGAGTCTCTGTGTGTGCAGTAGTGTTGTATTGTGAGAGTCTCTGTGTGTGCAGTAGTGTTGTATTGTGTGAGATCGAGTCTCTGTGTGTGCAGTAGTGTTGTATTGTCAGAGTCTCTGTGTGTGCAGTAGTGTTGTATTGTGAGAGTCTCTGTGTGTGCAGTAGTGTTGTATTGTGAGAGTCTCTGTGTGTGCAGTAGTGTTGTATTGTGTATGATTGAGTCTCTGTGTGTGCAGTAGTGTTGTATTGTCAGAGTCTCTGTGTGTGCAGTAGTGTTGTATTGTGTATGATTGAGTCTCTGTGTGTGCAGTAGTGTTGTATTGTCAGAGTCTCTGTGTGTGCAGTAGTGTTGTATTGTGAGAGTCTCTGTGTGTGCAGTAGTGTTGTATTGTGAGAGTCTCTGTGTGTGCAGTAGTGTTGTATTGTGTGTGATCGAGTCTGTGTGTGCAGTAGTGTTGTATTGTCAGAGTCTCTGTGTGTGCAGTAGTGTTGTATTGTGTGAGATCGAGTCTCTGTGTGTGTAGTAGTGTTGTATTGTGTGTGATCGAGTCTCTGTGTGTGCAGTAGTGTTGTATTGTGTGTGATCGAGTCTCTGTGTGTGCAGTAGTGTTGTATTGTCAGAGTCTCTGTGTGTGCAGTAGTGTTGTATTGTCAGAGTCTCTGTGTGTGCAGTAGTGTTGTATTGTGTGAGATCGAGTCTCTGTGTGTGCAGTAGTGTTGTATTGTGTGTGATTGAGTCTCTGTGTGTGCAGTAGTGTTGTATTGTGTATGATTGAGTCTCTGTGTGTGCAGTAGTGTTGTATTGTGAGAGTCTCTGTGTGTGCAGTAGTGTTGTATTGTGTGAGATCGAGTCTCTGTGTGTGCAGTAGTGTTGTATTGTGAGAGTCTCTGTGTGTGCAGTAGTGTTGTATTGTGTATGATTGAGTCTCTGTGTGTGCAGTAGTGTTGTATTGTGAGATCGAGTCTCTCTCTTCACTCTCCAGGATGCAGGAAGGGTCTCTTACTCTCCCAGCAGCTCCCCCGTGTCCTTGTCCAGCAGCCGCAGTGTGGAGTCCAGGCTGGAGCTCAGAGTGCACTGCCCATCCTTGCTGAAACACACACAGGTGACGGGGCCTGCAGAGACAAATCTGCAGCTCATGATTCCACTTCTCTCAGCTGCACGTCTTTCTACACCTGTGCCCATCGTGGTTTCCTTTTTAATACCTGATAAACACTATAAAAAAAAATAAAAAACTTACTGTCCACAAAATCTGAGTGCAGCTGCCCCATGCGCAGGTCATAGCGCCTGACCCGGCCATCCACTGACCTGCAGAGAGAGAGGGAGGGAGGGAGAGAGGGAGAGAGGGAGAGAGGGAGGGAGGGAGGGAGAGAGGGAGGGAGGGAGGGAGAGAGGGAGGGAGAGAGGGAGGGAGAGAGAGAGAGAGGGAGGGAGGGAGAGAGGGAGGGAGGGAGGGAGAGAGGGAGGGAGGGAGCAAAAGGGAGATTAAAATGCAATAAAATACCAATGTTATTACATCTTTGGGATTAATAGAACCAACAGCATCAGATAAACTAAAACAAATAAAGAAGCTGTTCTTCATTTTAAAATGCCAGTTCAGTGAGAGGGGTGTAAAGTAACCGAGCGACTCAGAGACAATCTGTCTGCTCACTCCGATCAACGATGAAACCGGCTCTGCAGCTGCAGGGGGAGCAGGACAGAGCTGCTGGTCAGTGTCTCTCTCCCTCTCTGAGCTGCTGTTCAGTGTCTCTCTCTCTGAGCTGCTGTTCAGTGCCTCTCTCCCTCCCTGAGCTGCTGTTCAGTGTCTCTCTCTCTCTGAGCTGCTGTTCAGTGGCTCTCTCTCTGAGCTGCTGTTCAGTGTGTCTCTCTCTCTCTGAGCTGCTGTTCAGTGGCTCTCTCTCTCTGAGCTGCTGTTCAGTCTCTCTCTCTCTGAGCTGCTGTTCAGTCTCTCTCTCTTTGAGCTGCTGTTCAGTGCCTCTCTCTGAGCTGCTGTTCAGTGTCTCTCTCTCTCTGAGCTGCTGTTCAGTCTCTCTCTCTCTGAGCTGCTGTTCAGTGTCTCTCTCTCTGAGCTGCTGTTCAGTCTCTCTCTCTTTGAGCTGTCCGGTCACTCAGCGCTCCAGTGTCTGCACCCACCCGGTCAGGATCTCGTGCTCCGACACCCTCAGGCTGGACACTCCGTCTTTGGCCTCGTCGAGGATCTGAATGGGGTCACGCTGGCGAGACCGCGTGTCCCAGCAGCGCACAGACGTGTCGATGGAGCCTGCAACACGCAAGAGACACGCATTAAAATGATTAAAAAATATATATATCTAAATCGTACTTTATAAAAAGCAGCGACAAAAGGATGGTCCATTGTTTATAAAAAAAAATTTAAAAAAAAATACTAAAATAGATATTTCATATGCCTTCATCTTTTTTTGAAGCCTGTGACAGCTGATAACAAGACAGCTGCATTTACAGCAGAGCTGTCACTGATTACACACTGACTTGTCGTTCTGCCTCAGGACTGACCCCTCTCACTGATTACACACTGACTTGTCGTTCTGCCTCAGGGCTGACCCCTCTCACTGATTACACACTGACTTGTCGTTCTGCCTCAGGACTGACCCCTCTTACTGATTACACACTGACTTGTCGTTCTGCCTCAGGACTGACCCCCCCTCCCTGATTACACACTGACTTGTCGTTCTGCCTCAGGACTGACTGTAATTGAAGGAGACAGCGTTGTACTTGTAAGTGTAATTGTAATCTCTAGTGTATTGGGATGTCAGGATCAGCACACACACCATGAATCAGACTCACCTGAGAGGATTACTGTGGCCTCTTCATTAAACCGGACGCAGTTCACTTTCTGTGAGCAACAAACACAGGGTCAACCAATCAACCAATCAACCAATCACACACAGCACTGATCACAGAGTCAATCAATCAATCAATCACAGTAAACATCAATGTAAACAGAGTAAACACAGAGATGAGGGGCGTGCTGTACTGACCCCTGCATGACCCCGCAGCTTCCTGATCACCTGACCCGTCGCCACGTCCCACAGGATCACAGTCTTGTCAGAGCCGCATGAGGTCAGGTGACTGTTATCACATGACCTGAGAGACAAGGAGAGTTTTAACACATTTATATAAAAATTAAAAAACATGCTTCCCTATGCTTTACCAGACCTCTCTGTGCTTTACAATGCTTCCCTATGCTTTACCAGACCTCTCTGTGCTTTACAATGCTTCCCTATGCTTTACCAGACCTCTCTGTGCTTTACAATGCTTCCCTATGCTTTACCAGACCTCTCTGTGCTTTACAATGCTTCCCTATGCTTTACCAGACCTCTCTGTGCTTTACAATGCTTCCCTATGCTTTACCAGACCTCTCTGTGCTTTACAATGCTTCCCTATGCTTCACCATGCACCTCTGTGCTTCCCTATGCTTTATGACACTCTCCTATGGGAACCCTTTCTAGAAGGCAGTGAAGCCTCACCCGTCTGCGTCCAGGACCTCGTACCCGTGTCCGCTGTAGGTCTTGAGCAGAGTCCCGCGCATCGGGCTCCACAGCTTCAGGGACTTGTCACTGCCGCACGTCAGGCAGTAATTACCATCCACTAGGGGGCAGAGACACACACACACACACACACACAGAAATACAGAGACACACACACACACACACAGACATACAGAGACACACACACACACACACACACACAGACATACAGAGACACACACACACACACACACACACACAGAGACACACACACACACAGACATACAGACACACACACACACACACACACAGAGACACACACACACACACACACACACAGACATACAGAGACACACACACACACACACATACATACAGAGACACACACACACACACACAGACACACACACACACGCATACAGACACACACACACACAGAGACACAGTTCATCTTGTTAATACTGTTATTCCTTCTTTAACCGTTTCCATGAGTGTCCCGATGAGAGGACCAGCGACAGACAGACAGACAGACAGACAGACAGACAGACAGACAGCAGTGATTTCACAGCATTCGAAACAGCATCATCATTGTCACCCATTCAATCATTCTTGAAACCTGTTCAAAATACATTTCATTCCAGTCATCATACTGCCTTTAGGTGATACGTTTGGGTTATTTAGCGGATTAAGAAGAAGAAGGATGGAAAGCCTCCCTCACGTGGAAGCAGCAGACACCTCGCGTCTCTCTGAGTGCATGTAGAGTACACGGGGCTCACATTCAATACCAGGACCCCTCTCTCTGCTCACCGTTGAAGCGCACAGCCCGCACGGCGCCTTGCTTGCAGTCCAGGCTGCGGAGGAGTTTCCTGGGTAACTCCTGCTTTCTGGGCTGGGGCTCCGGGAATGCCATGCTTCAAATCTGAGTGAGACAAGGGACAATAAAAGAGCTGTGAATACTGAGAAGCCAGCGCATTGCACGATGGTGCTGAACCGCTCCCCGAACGGGACGGGTGAAGGGTAGGGTAGGGGTAGGGGTAGGGGTAGGGTAATGCACTGAGAAGCCAGCGCATTGCACGACGGTGCTGAACCGCTCCCTGAACGGGACGGGTGAAGGGTAGGGTAGGGGTAGGGGTAGGGTTAGGGTAATGCACTGAGAAGCCAGCGCATTGCACGACGGTGCTGAACCGCTCCCTGAACGGGACGGGTGAAGGGTAGGGTAGGGGTAGGGGTAGGGTTAGGGTAATGCACTGAGAAGCCAGCGCATTGCACGACGGTGCTGAACCGCTCCCTGAACGGGACGGGTGAAGGGTAGGGTAGGGTAGGGGTAGGGGTAGGGGTAGGGTTAGGGTTAGGGTAATGCACTGAGAAGCCAGCGTTCTGAACCGCTCCCCGAACGGGACAGGTAAAGGGTAGGGTTTGGGTTTGGGTTATTAAACAGAACTCCTCTTCAAAATCTTTCAAAAAACGTTCTTTGTATTGACAAGCAGCTGTCAAAATGGAGTGAGTGGTTCTGAATCAAATGAACTCAAAGAAAAGCAATTCTGAAATGATTTGTATTTCAAATGTCAGCTCTGTAGTGATAAACTGAAGGCTAACTCACCAGAGCTGCCTTTAGTCTACAGCGCAGAAAGAGCATAAAAATAATAATAATAATAATAATAATAATAATAATAATAATAATAATAATATCGACACTTAACCCAACACTAATTCTAACCACGTCTAGTAAAACAGCTGACCCTTTAATTTCCAAGCAAGTGGAAACCGGCTTCAGATTTATAGCAGGCTATTAAAACGACGAGAATTATAAAACATGAAACGAAACGAGGCTAAAAAGAAGAAAGAGGCTGCGAGAGCATTAATAACACGACAGCGGAGACGAGGGGTTAAAATGACCCGTTCGGTCAGTCTGAAAAGAATACATGAAATAATACAAATAATGAGTGGTCAACTGGTGTGGACACAGCGTCTCGCCGGATGGACTATCCCAGTCGATATTACTGGTTTGAATCCCATATGCGAATCCGCGTTCAGACTGCAGTGTTTAAACACAGACTGGGAATGCGGCAGTCCGTTCACTGTTAATTCTTCATTTTATTAAGAAATTTAAATTTAAAAAAAAAGTACTTACTGCGTTAAAATAAGACACTTAACCCCCAAGACCGCAGTCTTACGCCGCGTTAGCTTCCCTTCAAAATATTCATTATAATGTGTTGAATTACATGTATTAAGGAACGCAGGTATTAGTTTACATTGTTTCCTGTCGGACCTCTGGAGGAGCGGGTTCCGTCTCCGTAGCAACCGTGTCGGGAACTTTTTAAAATAATGGACAATACTGTAGATACAAATAAAATAAAATAAGTGTAAAATAAATAAATAAAAAACGTTATTACTGCGGCTAACTCAGTTAAACAGTAAAGTGTCTCCGGTTGCGTTGCTACCCCGAACGGAAGCGGAATGGTCTGTCGGAGCGGTGACGAGGCGGAGCGCTGACTGTGTGTTTTGTGTCCGGGGGGGGTCAGTGAAGGATAAGGAAGGGTCCGGCGGATCAATAATACATATTTATACATCTAAAATACTAACAATACAACCAATACACAAACATGTCTTCAACCTCCAACAGCATGTCGGATCCGCGGAGACCAAACAAGATCCTGAGGTGAGCGTGTCGAGTCAGTGAGGCGCCGTGCGGTTCAGACTCGGGCACTGCTAGTGCTGATCGTAATAGATTATTATAATCACGCTGTGTGTACTTCCACAGCAAACAGAAAAAAAAACAATCCTTAAAGTTACTTTAGATGAAACCATATGTATATTTGAATCGGTGACTGCTAATGCTATAATCATACAAGCCGCAATTGCTGGTAGTTCTGGTCTGTAATGCACATTCTCCCCGCAAACAAAACTCTAAAAACATTTCTGTAACGTATTGCTTTCCTGACGCTGCTGTATCTCTGTGTCCCTGCAGGTACAAGCCTCCCTCCACAGAGAACAACCCGGCGCTGGAGGACCCCACCCCAGACTACATGAACCTGCTGGGCATGATCTTCAGCATGTGTGGACTCATGCTGAAGGTAGGACCGACCCCCGCCCTCACTGCTTCATACAGGGGGGGACCTGACTCCCTTTGCACAGCAGCTTGATCCGGTCCTGATTTTCACACGGTGTTTAATCAGACACACCTGAGCTTGTTACCTGTGCACACTGCAGCTAATCCAGCTGGTATTAAAACATGGGGATGGGGAAGCTGCTGTGCAATAGGGGTCTTATTGCCATGCCTGCTGTAAGACAGACTGCAGAGTGACCAAGACTGTAAGACACACTCTCCCACTCCCCCTGTGTTCTTGTCTCTAGTGAAGTGGTGTGTCTGGATCACACTGTATTGACTCACACTCTCCCCTGTGTTCTTGTCTATTCTCAGTTGAAGTGGTGTGTCTGGATCACACTGTATTGACTCACACTCTCTCCTGTGTTCTTGTCTCTATTCTCAGTTGAAGTGGTGTGTCTGGATCACACTGTATTGACTCACACTCTCTCCTGTGTTCTTGTATCTATTCTCAGTTGAAGTGGTGTGTCTGGATCACACTGTATTGACTCACACTCTCCCCTGTGTTCTTGTCTCTATTCTCAGTTGAAGTGGTGTGTCTGGATCACACTGTATTGACTCACACTCTCTCCTGTGTTCTTGTCTCTATTGAAGTGGTGTGTCTGGATCACACTGTATTGACTCACACTCTCCCCTGTGTTCTTGTCTCTATTCTCAGTTGAAGTGGTGTGTCTGGATCACACTGTATTGACTCACACTCTCCCCTGTGTTCTTGTCTCTATTCTCAGTTGAAGTGGTGTGTCTGGATCACACTGTATTGACTCACACTCTCTCCTGTGTTCTTGTATCTATTCTCAGTTGAAGTGGTGTGTCTGGATCACACTGTATTGACTCACACTCTCCCCTGTGTTCTTGTCTCTATTCTCAGTTGAAGTGGTGTGCCTGGATCACACTGTATTGACTCACACTCTCCCCTGTGTTCTTGTCTCTATTCTCAGTTGAAGTGGTGTGCCTGGATCACACTGTATTGACTCACACTCTCCCCTGTGTTCTTGTCTCTATTCTCAGTTGAAGTGGTGTGTCTGGATCACACTGTATTGACTCACACTCTCCCCCTGTGTTCTTGTCTCTATTCTCAGTTGAAGTGGTGTGCCTGGATCACACTGTATTGACTCACACTCTCCCCTGTGTTCTTGTCTATTCTCAGTTGAAGTGGTGTGTCTGGATCACACTGTATTGACTCACACTCTCTCCTGTGTTCTTGTCTCTATTCTCAGTTGAAGTGGTGTGTCTGGATCACACTGTATTGACTCACTCTCTCTCCTGTGTTCTTGTCTCTATTCTCAGTTGAAGTGGTGTGTCTGGATCACACTGTATTGACTCACACTCTCCCCTGTGTTCTTGTTTCTATTCTCAGTTGAAGTGGTGTGTCTGGATCACACTGTATTGACTCACTCTCTCTCCTGTGTTCTTGTCTCTATTCTCAGTTGAAGTGGTGTGTCTGGATCACACTGTATTGACTCACACTCTCTCCTGTGTTCTTGTCTCTATTCTCAGTTGAAGTGGTGTGCCTGGATCACACTGTATTGACTCACACTCTCTCCTGTGTTCTTGTCTCTATTCTCAGTTGAAGTGGTGTGTCTGGATCACACTGTATTGACTCACACTCTCTCTCCTGTGTTCTTGTCTCTATTCTCAGTTGAAGTGGTGTGTCTGGATCACACTGTATTGACTCACACTCTCCCCTGTGTTCTTGTCTCTATTCTCAGTTGAAGTGGTGTGTCTGGATCACACTGTATTGACTCACACTCTCCCCTGTGTTCTTGTCTCTATTCTCAGTTGAAGTGGTGTGTCTGGATCACACTGTATTGACTCACACTCTCCCCTGTGTTCTTGTCTCTATTCTCAGTTGAAGTGGTGTGTCTGGATCACACTGTATTGACTCACACTCTCCCCTGTGTTCTTGTCTCTATTCTCAGTTGAAGTGGTGTGTCTGGATCACACTGTATTGACTCACACTCTCCCCTGTGTTCTTGTCTCTATTCTCAGTTGAAGTGGTGTGTCTGGATCACACTGTATTGACTCACACTCTCTCCTGTGTTCTTGTATCTATTCTCAGTTGAAGTGGTGTGTCTGGATCACACTGTATTGACTCACACTCTCTCCTGTGTTCTTGTCTCTATTCTCAGTTGAAGTGGTGTGTCTGGATCACACTGTATTGACTCACACTCTCCCCCTGTGTTCTTGTCTCTATTCTCAGTTGAAGTGGTGTGTCTGGATCACACTGTATTGACTCACACTCTCCCCTGTGTTCTTGTCTCTATTCTCAGTTGAAGTGGTGTGTCTGGATCACACTGTATTGACTCACACTCTCTCCTGTGTTCTTGTCTCTATTCTCAGTTGAAGTGGTGTGTCTGGATCACACTGTATTGACTCACACTCTCCCCTGTGTTCTTGTCTCTATTCTCAGTTGAAGTGGTGTGTCTGGATCACACTGTATTGACTCACACTCTCCCCTGTGTTCTTGTCTCTATTCTCAGTTGAAGTGGTGTTCCTGGATCACACTGTATTGACTCACACTCTCCCCCTGTGTTCTTGTCTCTATTCTCAGTTGAAGTGGTGTGTCTGGATCACACTGTATTGACTCACACTCTCTCCTGTGTTCTTGTCTCTATTCTCAGTTGAAGTGGTGTGTCTGGATCACACTGTATTGACTCACACTCTCTCCTGTGTTCTTGTCTCTATTCTCAGTTGAAGTGGTGTGTCTGGATCACACTGTATTGACTCACACTCTCCCCTGTGTTCTTGTCTCTATTCTCAGTTGAAGTGGTGTGTCTGGATCACACTGTATTGACTCACACTCTCTCCTGTGTTCTTGTCTCTATTCTCAGTTGAAGTGGTGTGTCTGGATCACACTGTATTGACTCACACTCTCCCTGTGTTCTTGTCTCTATTCTCAGTTGAAGTGGTGTGTCTGGATCACACTGTATTGACTCACTCTCTCCCCTGTGTTCTTGTCTCTATTCTCAGTTGAAGTGGTGTGTCTGGATCACACTGTATTGACTCACACTCTCTCCTGTGTTCTTGTCTCTATTCTCAGTTGAAGTGGTGTGTCTGGATCACACTGTATTGACTCACACTCTCCCCTGTGTTCTTGTCTCTATTCTCAGTTGAAGTGGTGTGTCTGGATCACACTGTATTGACTCACACTCTCCCCTGTGTTCTTGTCTCTATTCTCAGTTGAAGTGGTGTGTCTGGATCACACTGTATTGACTCACACTCTCCCCTGTGTTCTTGTCTCTATTCTCAGTTGAAGTGGTGTGCCTGGATCACACTGTATTGACTCACACTCTCCCCTGTGTTCTTGTCTCTATTCTCAGTTGAAGTGGTGTGCCTGGATCGCAGTGTATTGACTCACTCTCTCTCCTGTGTTCTTGTCTCTATTCTCAGTTGAAGTGGTGTGTCTGGATCACACTGTATTGACTCACACTCTCTCCTGTGTTCTTGTCTCTATTCTCAGTTGAAGTGGTGTGTCTGGATCACACTGTATTGACTCACACTCTCCCCCTGTGTTCTTGTCTCTATTCTCAGTTGAAGTGGTGTGTCTGGATCACACTGTATTGACTCACACTCTCTCCTGTGTTCTTGTCTCTATTCTCAGTTGAAGTGGTGTGCCTGGATCGCAGTGTATTGACTCACACTCTCCCCTGTGTTCTTGTCTCTATTCTCAGTTGAAGTGGTGTGCCTGGATCACACTGTATTGACTCACACTCTCCCCCTGTGTTCTTGTCTCTATTCTCAGTTGAAGTGGTGTGTCTGGATCACACTGTATTGACTCACTCTCTCTCCTGTGTTCTTGTCTCTATTCTCAGTTGAAGTGGTGTGTCTGGATCGCAGTGTATTGACTCACACTCTCCCCCTGTGTTCTTGTCTCTATTCTCAGTTGAAGTGGTGTGTCTGGATCACACTGTATTGACTCACACTCTCTCCTGTGTTCTTGTATCTATTCTCAGTTGAAGTGGTGTGCCTGGATCACACTGTATTGACTCACACTCTCCCCCTGTGTTCTTGTCTCTATTCTCAGTTGAAGTGGTGTGTCTGGATCACACTGTATTGACTCACACTCTCTCCTGTGTTCTTGTCTCTATTCTCAGTTGAAGTGGTGTGTCTGGATCACACTGTATTGACTCACACTCTCTCCTGTGTTCTTGTCTCTATTCTCAGTTGAAGTGGTGTGCCTGGATCGCAGTGTATTGACTCACACTCTCCCCTGTGTTCTTGTCTCTATTCTCAGTTGAAGTGGTGTGTCTGGATCACACTGTATTGACTCACACTCTCTCCTGTGTTCTTGTCTCTATTCTCAGTTGAAGTGGTGTGTCTGGATCACACTGTATTGACTCACACTCTCCCCCTGTGTTCTTGTCTCTATTCTCAGTTGAAGTGGTGTGTCTGGATCACACTGTATTGACTCACACTCTCCCCCTGTGTTCTTGTCTCTATTCTCAGTTGAAGTGGTGTGTCTGGATCACACTGTATTGACTCACACTCTCCCCTGTGTTCTTGTCTCTATTCTCAGTTGAAGTGGTGTGTCTGGATCACACTGTATTGACTCACACTCTCCCCTGTGTTCTTGTCTCTATTCTCAGTTGAAGTGGTGTGTCTGGATCACACTGTATTGACTCACTCTCTCCCCTGTGTTCTTGTCTCTATTCTCAGTTGAAGTGGTGTGTCTGGATCACACTGTATTGACTCACACTCTCCCCTGTGTTCTTGTCTCTATTCTCAGTTGAAGTGGTGTGTCTGGATCACACTGTATTGACTCACACTCTCTCCTGTGTTCTTGTCTCTATTCTCAGTTGAAGTGGTGTGCCTGGATCACACTGTATTGACTCACACTCTCCCCTGTGTTCTTGTCTCTATTCTCAGTTGAAGTGGTGTGCCTGGATCACACTGTATTGACTCACTCTCTCTCCTGTGTTCTTGTCTCTATTCTCAGTTGAAGTGGTGTGCCTGGATCACACTGTATTGACTCACACTCTCCCCCTGTGTTCTTGTCTCTATTCTCAGTTGAAGTGGTGTGCCTGGATCGCAGTGTATTGACTCACACTCTCTCCTGTGTTCTTGTCTCTATTCTCAGTTGAAGTGGTGTGCCTGGATCACACTGTATTGACTCACACTCTCCCCTGTGTTCTTGTCTCTATTCTCAGTTGAAGTGGTGTGCCTGGATCACACTGTATTGACTCACACTCTCCCCCTGTGTTCTTGTCTCTATTCTCAGTTGAAGTGGTGTGCCTGGATCACACTGTATTGACTCACACTCTCCCCTGTGTTCTTGTCTCTATTCTCAGTTGAAGTGGTGTGCCTGGATCACACTGTATTGACTCACACTCTCTCCTGTGTTCTTGTCTCTATTCTCAGTTGAAGTGGTGTGCCTGGATCACACTGTATTGACTCACACTCTCCCCCTGTGTTCTTGTCTCTATTCTCAGTTGAAGTGGTGTGCCTGGATCACACTGTATTGACTCACACTCTCCCCTGTGTTCTTGTCTCTATTCTCAGTTGAAGTGGTGTGTCTGGATCACACTGTATTGACTCACACTCTCCCCTGTGTTCTTGTCTCTATTCTCAGTTGAAGTGGTGTGTCTGGATCACACTGTATTGACTCACACTCTCTCCTGTGTTCTTGTCTCTATTCTCAGTTGAAGTGGTGTGCCTGGATCGCAGTGTATTGACTCACACTCTCTCCTGTGTTCTTGTCTCTATTCTCAGTTGAAGTGGTGTGTCTGGATCACACTGTATTGACTCACACTCTCCCCCTGTGTTCTTGTCTCTATTCTCAGTTGAAGTGGTGTGTCTGGATCACACTGTATTGACTCACACTCTCCCCTGTGTTCTTGTCTCTATTCTCAGTTGAAGTGGTGTGTCTGGATCACACTGTATTGACTCACACTCTCTCCTGTGTTCTTGTCTCTATTCTCAGTTGAAGTGGTGTGCCTGGATCGCAGTGTATTGACTCACACTCTCTCCTGTGTTCTTGTCTCTATTCTCAGTTGAAGTGGTGTGCCTGGATCACACTGTATTGACTCACACTCTCTCCTGTGTTCTTGTCTCTATTCTCAGTTGAAGTGGTGTGTCTGGATCGCAGTGTATTGACTCACACTCTCCCCTGTGTTCTTGTCTCTATTCTCAGTTGAAGTGGTGTGTCTGGATCACACTGTATTGACTCACACTCTCTCCTGTGTTCTTGTCTCTATTCTCAGTTGAAGTGGTGTGTCTGGATCACACTGTATTGACTCACACTCTCCCCTGTGTTCTTGTCTCTATTCTCAGTTGAAGTGGTGTGTCTGGATCACACTGTATTGACTCACACTCTCCCCTGTGTTCTTGTCTCTATTCTCAGTTGAAGTGGTGTGCCTGGATCACACTGTATTGACTCACACTCTCCCCTGTGTTCTTGTCTCTATTCTCAGTTGAAGTGGTGTGTCTGGATCACACTGTATTGACTCACACTCTCCCCTGTGTTCTTGTCTCTATTCTCAGTTGAAGTGGTGTGTCTGGATCACACTGTATTGACTCACACTCTCTCCTGTGTTCTTGTCTCTATTCTCAGTTGAAGTGGTGTGTCTGGATCACACTGTATTGACTCACACTCTCTCCTGTGTTCTTGTCTCTATTCTCAGTTGAAGTGGTGTGTCTGGATCACACTGTATTGACTCACACTCTCTCCTGTGTTCTTGTCTCTATTCTCAGTTGAAGTGGTGTGTCTGGATCACACTGTATTGACTCACACTCTCTCCTGTGTTCTTGTCTCTATTCTCAGTTGAAGTGGTGTGTCTGGATCGCAGTGTATTGACTCACACTCTCCCCTGTGTTCTTGTCTCTATTCTCAGTTGAAGTGGTGTGCCTGGATCGCAGTGTATTGCTCCTTCATCAGCTTCGCTAACTCCCGCAGCTCCGAGGACACCAAGCAGATGATGAGCAGCTTCATGTGAGGCTCTTTCCACTCCACTCAGCCACTCCTTCAGTTCAGGAAGCATTCATTATCCAGGACTGCAGCACACTTCATCACAAAACTCAGGGGGGAAAACTGCAAGAAACTGCAAGGGGAGCAGACGCACGTTTCAGCTGCTGCCTTCTTCAGAGCTGCTGGGTCTCCTTGACTGAGTTTCTTTCTGGTTTCACCTTCCTGTATAGTCAGCTCCGTGCTCATGCTGTGACAGATTGGTTTAAAAAGCCCATTTCATTGTAGACGTTTACACTGGTGACAGACCAACACTTAGACTCCTGTGCAGTTGATATCTCAAGCGGGGAGGCAGTCAGCATTTCATACAGCAGGGACCACGGCTAAAGCAGAACAGCTTTGCAAAGATATCTCTCTGCTCCGGTCCCAGACCGCTGTCTGTACAGCTGCTCCAGAATGCGTTGGTGTAAATATTCTACCTGTTCTTGCAGTGTGTGTCTGTCGCCTGAACCTCTGTCTCTGTCTCTGTATGTCCACAGGTTGTCCATCTCAGCAGTGGTCATGTCCTACCTGCAGAACCCCCAGCCCATGTCCCCTCCCTGGTAACAGACCCGTCCCTCCGTGCCCCTGTCTGTCTCAGCTGGACAGGAGAGTGAGTGAATGGAGAGGGACAGTCATGCAGGACCCGGAATGGAGCTGGAAGAGGACACGTTTTTAAAACCTGTACAGAGCAGAGCTGCCACACGCAGTAATCATGTTGTGCTGTGTGGGTCATTTCAACACAAGGAGTGCTGTGTGTCTCACACACACACACGCCCTCTGAACCTCCTATCAGTTCAGGATTCATTGCAATCACAATGCAGTTGTAATTGTGCCACACGACTGATCGATCGCAGTTCAGTTACACACTGACTTGTCGTTCCATCGTTACTCTTGTTTGAAATAATAAAAGTTCTGCAGCGTGTTTCTGTGTCTGTACCTGTGATTATGGCTCGGGTTATTCAGAATAAACACAGTAAGCATGTTAATGAGGGGAGCTGCTTATGCTGCTTTTTAGTGCAATTGTAATTATAATTGTAATTACTGCAGCATAATTGTAACTGTCATTGTAAATGAACAAGTCACACACAAACACAGTGAGTGTGGGACTGGGATGAGCAGAGTGTGTGTGAGTGTGGGACTGGGATGAGCAGGGTGTGTGTGAGTGTGGGACTGGGATGAGCAGAGTGTGTGAGTGAGTGTGGGACTGGGATGGGCACAGTGTGTGTGTGGGACTGGGATGAGCAGTGTGCTCAGGACGTTTCAATGAGATTCAATTGCGTTGCATTTGGCTTTATAGCCATTGATAAGCCCAGCTCCTTGAAGGCTGGAGATGCACAAGCAGTTTTATTGACAACAGAACATGTACAGCTGGATTGCTGTTGCTAACTGTGCCACAGGCACGCTGCCGAACTCGCAGTGTTTCAGCAGCTGCTTACGGGAATTATTCTGACGGTTTTCCGAAAATATTTTCGAACTCCTTAAATCCGGCTTATTTTTTTTTTATTGCGTGCATCTGACATCCCATAAACATTTTCTATCATGAAAAAAAAAAAGAAATCGCTGAATTGCAAAGCTTCCTACCGGCTGAGCCCCTCAGAGCGCTGCTCGCTGCCTCTATCGGAATCGGAGCCGTGCTTTCATTGCTACAGAGAGAGAGGCTTCAGGACAGGAGACCCTGTGATCTTCCAGGACTTCAACCCCTCCTCTCCCTGCGGGCACGCGATGTGGAGGAGCGACTAGGGAGTGTGACAGGAAGTGAGTCTCATATACCAGGTTAGACTGCTAGACTCACAGGGAGCCAGGCAGTGCAGTGGGCTTGTGTCAGTGTGTGTGTGTGTTTCAGTGTGTGTGTGTGTGTGCGTGTGTGTGTGTGTCAGTGTGTCAGTGTGTGTCAGTGTGTGTATGTCAATGTGTGTGCGTTCAGTGTGTGCGTGTGTGTGTGTCAGTGTGCGTGTGTGTGTTTGACAGCACTCTGGCATTGAGTTTAACTGGAGGGACATTTCACAAAGCTGTGTTTCATATCGATCCCCCTGAAACCAGAACAAGAGCAGACACACTTTCTGTTTGCATTTTTATTATATATTATGTAAATAAATAAATAAATAAATGTGCCTAAAAACAAACAAGCAGTTACAGTAACCGTTTCTACAAGCCCTAAACCCTAACCCTCCTCACCACCCTGAAATAAACCCTAACCCTCCTCAACACCCTGAAATAAACCCTAACCCTCCTCACCACCCTGAAATAAACCCTAACCCTCCTCACCACCCTGAAATAAACCCTAACCCTCCTCACCACCCTGAAATAAACCCTAACCCTCCTCACCACCCTGAAATAAACCCTAACCCTCCTCACCACCCTGAAATAAACCCTAACCCTCCTCACCACCCCTGAAATAAACCCTAACCCTCCTCACCATCCCCCTGAAATAAACCCTAACCCTCCTCACCACCCCTGAAATAAACCCTAACCCTCCTCACCCCACCAGATTACTTTCCTGAAACAAGAGCACTCTACAATCTCTCAAGGCATTCTGTTACACAAGTTCAGCAGATGAACAGCAGCACCCATCAGATCAATGCTGTCTTTCATTAAACTCTTAAAACTAAACTAAAAATAAATCGGAAATTCATCTGTAACCCAGCCACTGGTTTTCACTGCCCCCTGTAATTATAAAGACAGACCCCTGAAATCGTTGTTTAAATGAAATCAGAAATCAAATGCAATGCCACAGTCCCCAGCCCTGGCTCTGTGTTCAGTATGAAACGATCCCCACAGTCAAAGGTAACAAGAGCCCCTGAGAGACAGACAGGGAGAGCCTCTCCCAGCCCGGCTGCACTGACAGACAGGGAGAGCCTCTCCCAGCCCGGCTGCACTGACAGAGAGCCTCTCCCAGCCCGGCTGCACTGACAGACAGGGAGAGCCTCTCCCAGCCCGGCTGCACTGACAGACAGGGAGAGCCTCTCCCAGCCCTGTCTATCTGTGTGTGTGTCTATCTGTATGTGTGTCTATCTGTGTGTGTGTCTATCTGTGTGTGTCTATCTGTGTGTGTCTATCTGTGTGTGTGTCTATCTGTGTGCGTGTCTATCTGTGTGCGTGTCTATCTGTGTGTGTGTTTGTCATAGACACTGTTCCCATTTCATTGTGCCTGTAAGTCTGTGTATTGGGTGTGTGTCTCTCTGTGTGTATTATGTATCAGTCTCTCTCTCTCTCTGTGTATTATCTACCCTCAGTTACCACCTCTTCTTGTGCTGGTCGAGCGAGACCCCCCCCGGCCCCAGTGTGATGAGCAGCAGCAGCCCCCCGATGACTGACAGGGTCTGGAAGAAGTTGAATCTCATGAAGTCCTGCAGGAAGTCGAGCTCGTCGACCATCCAGAAGGGATTCTCCAGCAGATTGACCACGCAGAGCCACAGCACCAGCGTGAGAGCAGCCAGCCTGGTCTTCAACCCCACTGCAACCAGCACCATGAGCGCAGTACCCACCGCGTCCTGAACCACCTGCAGGGGGGCGCCAGAGAGCACAGAGTTTACATCAGGGTGCAATACCCCCCGCGTCCTGAACCACCTGCAGGGGGGCGCCAGAGAGCACAGAGTTTACATCAGGGTGCAATACCCCCCGCGTCCTGAACCACCTGCAGGGGGGCGCCAGAGAGCACAGAGTTTACATCAGGGTGCAATACCCCCCGCGTCCTGAACCACCTGCAGGGGGGCGCCAGAGAGCACAGAGTTTACATCAGGGTGCAATACCCCCCGCGTCCTGAACCACCTGCAGGGGGGCGCCAGAGAGCCCCTACTTCCCCCTCTCCCCCCTCCCTTTCCCCTTCCCCCTCTCCCCCTCCTTCTTCTCTCTTCCCTCTTCCTCCCCCTCTCCCCCTCTCCCCCTCCCCCTCTCACTCACAGAGAAGGCGCTGGTGACTGTGAAGTGCAGCAGGGTCAGGAACATGAACACCAGCAGCACGCGGCCCCCCAGCTGCATGTACTGCCGGGGCCCCCCCTCCGCCACGCTGGGGACCCCCGCAAACATCGAGCGACTCTGCGTGTGCACCTCCGCCATGAGCAGGAGCAGCCCCCCGCCCACCGCCAGGGTCCTGAGAGAGAGGGGGGGGGGGGGGGCGAACGGACAAAATATCAGCTGAAAATTCTTTTAAAAAGCTGCATTTCATTTAAAGGAGCGCACGGCCTTTCCAACCGACTCACCTCACGAGAAAGAACATTTCAAACATCAGCTGGTAGACAATCAACTGGAAAACAAACACATCATCAGATAAGCAGTGAAGAGCGTGGGTGAGGTTCACGAGACACAGCCAGAGACTCGCTGCCTCTGGATCAGAGTCTGCCTAATATATATATATATATATATATATATATACATCCATCCATCCACACATGAAGGGCAGTGGGAGAGAGTGCAGGTGTGGCGCAGACTCACCTGCAGCATCAGAGAGGCCAGCAGTCCTGTGCAGGCCCAGCAGACCCACTTCCGACACAGGACCAGCGCGGAGCACACTGGAGAGGAGAGGAGAGAGAGAGGAGAGAGAGAGAGAGAGAGGAGAGAGAGAGGAGAGAGAGAGGGGAGAGAGAGGAGAGAGAGAGAGAGAGAGAGAGAGAGAGAGAGAGAGAGAGGAGAGAGAAGAGGAGAGGGAGAGGAGAGAGAAGAGGAGAGGGAGAGGAGAGAGAGGAGAGAGTGAGAGAGGAGAGAAAGAGAAGAGGAGAGGGAGAGGAGAGAGAGGAGAGGAGAGAGGAGGACAGAGAGAGGAGAGGAGAGTGAAGAGGAGAGGGAGAGGAGAGAGAGAGAGAGGAGAGAGAGAGAGAGAGAAGAGGAGAGGGAGAGGAGAGAGAGGAGAGGGGAGAGAGAGAGAGAGAGAAGAGGAGAGGGAGAGGAGAGAGAGAGGAGGGAGAGGAGAGAGAAGAGGAGAGGGAGAGGAGAGAGAGGAGAGGGGAGAGAGAGAGAGAAGAGGAGAGGGATAGGAGAGAGAGAGAGAAGAGGAGAGGGAGAGGAGAGGGAAAGGAGAGAGAGGAGAGAGAGTGAGAGAGGAGAGAAAGAGAAGATGAGAGGGAGAGGAAAGAGAGGAGAGGAGAGAGAGAAGAGGAGAGGGAGAGGAGAGAGAGGAGAGGAGGAGAGAGAGAGAGGAGAGAGAGAAGAGGAGAGGAGAGAGAGAAGAGGAGAGGGAGAGGAGAGAGAAGAGAGAGAGTTTGTAGCGTCCTGTCACTGGGCCAGAGACACATAAGAGACCAGCCAGGCATACAAATATATTCAAATTGAAATTCAAATATATAAACGCATTGAGGGAAAAAGCACACAGAGTCTACTATGCCATAAAGAAAACACTTTACAAATATAACCCCCCAATGAAGATCTGGCTAAAAATCTGTGACAGTGTTATCCAACCAATCCTTCTGTATGGCAGCGAGATACGGGGCCCGCTTTCAAAATGTAATTACAAAACATGGGATAAAAGACAAATTGAAACTTAACAGTTAGAATTTTTACACACAGTTTTACACACACACAGAAACTCCCCCCGCCTCGTGTGTCGGGCTGAACTCGGTCACTTCCCCTTACTGCTACCCATTGAAAAAAGAGAGGAGGTCCTGACAGCAGAGCGAGCAGCCCAGGACGTGTGTGCCTGTCCCAGCCTGAGGGACAGTGTGGAGACACTCAGTACAAAACTGCACAGTGCACTGTTAAATTAGACGGGGGGGGGGGGGGTATATGTTTCTGTTAAGAAGAAAGGAGGGGGGGGGGGGGGGGTTGACACTGTGTGTTATTAACATTATATTTTATTTTCTGTAACAGGTGTGTTGAAATGCTTTGTCTCCTGTCATGCTAATAAAGCCAGTTTGAATTTGAATGTAATTTGAATCTGAACAGACACACTGATGCAGAGTCAGAGAAACAGCACAGGAGAGGAGAGACCCTGCCCCCCGCCCCTCGCCCCCCGCCCCTCTCACCCAGCTGTCCGATGAGCAGTATGAGGAACACGGCCCCGCTGATCAGAGCCCCGCAGCTCCACACTGACTGCATGTAGCTCCTCTGCTCCTCCCAGCGCAGACACAGCATCACTCCGTCCTCCAGGAACGTGCTGGTGAGGCACAGCCGAGCCACCGGGGGCAGCAAGCGCTTCGTACTGCGCAGGACCTGGGGGGGGGGGGGGGGGGCCGGGGGACACATACTGGGAGCTTTCAATCGGATCACAAAAACCTTGATAACGCACATCCGTCTTTATTATTATTATTATTATTATTATTATTATTATTATTATTATTATTATTTATTTATTAGCAGACGCCCTTATCCAGGGCGACTTACAATTGTTACAAGATATCACATTATTTTTACATACAATTCCCCATTTATACAGTTGGGTTTTTACTGGAGCAATCTAGGTAAAGTACCTTGCTCAAGGGTACAGCAGCAGTGTCCCCCCCACCTGGGATTGAACCCACAACCCTCCGGTCCAGAGCCCTAACCATGACTCCACACTGCTGCCTTACTGTCTGCATTAGTTACTGTGAGTGTGTCTGTGTGCGTCTGTGTCTGTGTGCGTCTGTGTGTGTGTCTCTGTGTGCGTGTGTGTGCGTCTCTGTGTGTGTGTGTGTAGAGTGGATCATCCTCATCCTCATCATCATCCTCATTATTATTATTATTATTATTATTATTATTATTATTATTAGCACACATTAAACGCAATAGAAAGTTTGCCACAAAGTCGCAGAGGAACGCTACACTGCAGGAACAAAGTTGAAACATCTGTCAATAAGTATTATACTATACTACTGATAATACCAATAATACTACTACTGATAATAGCAATACTACTAATACTAATAACGACAACAGATACAGTGTATGTCACAACAGACACATGACAATATCCAGGACACCCTTCTTTATACAATCAATACTTTTAAACACTAGAACTGTCTTGAACCCCGGTCTCTCCTCGCCCGCCCGCCCTGCAGCTCACAGCGCCAGACGCCGGGGTGTCACTTTACCTTCTCGGCCACTTCCTCCGCCAGCCCGATCAGCTTCTCCGTGTTCCCCGACATGTCTCGCTTGGTCTGTCCGTCTCTCTTCGCCTCTCACTCCGTTAGTTTGTGAGCCGCGGTCGTATCGAACAGAGACACGTCGCCAAAGCGCCGCGTCCGGAGCGCCCTCTGCTGGACGGCGTGTGGAAGGACAGCTCCTGGGGGCAGAGGGCGGATTTTATTTTTACAAGTACTTTTTTATATATAATTTATTTTTTTATTACATTTTTAAACAACATGCATGCAATATTATAAGCCTATTCTCAAATAAATAACTTTAAAAGTATTTATTTTCAAGCAACAACTGTCACGACTTTGTATAATAATGAACCAATGAATTTACTTTATGTATATAAAATTTTTTTTAAAAAAACAATACAAATATTTTATTCAAAATACAAATAATTACCCCGAGGTTTCGTTTTAATTTAAGCAGGGCTCGTGTGTGTAAGCTGGTTCACTAGATTCGTGTTTTGTGCGACACTGTCTAGAATCGGTATCATTGTTGCTCGTTTTTATACAAGGATTATATAAAGCTCCACTTCGTGCGTCACTAATACTCCACGTCACAAAGGGACGGGATGACCTCATCCAGTCTAGTCTTTGAATAGATGCGGGTCTGTTGAAACGACCTTCATCATGCAAATAAACGGACTCCGTTGCAAATTAGAAACCTGCTCTTTGCCGAGCCCCGTTCAGCCTGATTTGAATAATAGACCCGTTTACCAGGGCGAACAAACTACACTGCGATATGCTGAAAATACACCAGTAAAATCCTACAAGAGAACATTTCTGAATAATAATAATAATAATAATAATAATAATAATAATAATAATAATAATAATAATAATAATAATCCGTTACTGGCTCTTACTAAACTTCATTTGGAGTCGCATTCGTAATTGGAATACATCATCATTTTTAGCCATTCTTTTCATGTGATACATTAAAGGCAGCTCGCTTACCTGCCAACGAAAAGGCCACCTTAACTTAACACGGGCTGTACCGTCTACCTGTGTCCGCTAGATGTCGCCCTTCTCCTATTCCTATTTCAAGCTTCTTGTAGTATTTCTGCTGCACATTTAGCGCTCTTGCACTCGCTGCCCTGGGTCGATTACAATTACATTACCATTACGATGACGTCACTGTTTGCTGAAATGGCATTTCCAATTGCAATGTTATTCATCGTTCATTTGCAGTTACAATTACAATTACAATTATAATTATAATTACAGTAAAAAGTAACATCAGCAACGACCCACCTTACAATAACCAGAGCGATAATCACAGAACACAGAAACATACCACAGAACTTTCACTGGGTTTCTTTTTTGTCAAACAAATGGTGGGGGGGTCACTCAAAAAGTGGTTGAAAAAAAATGTGTCCCGCTATGACAGCGTGTGTGTGTGTGTGTGTCAGTGTGTTCACTGTGAGTCTCAGTGCTGCTGCTGTCCTGTGTGTTCCTGTGCTATGACAGTGTGTTCACTGCGAGTCTCAGTGCTGCAGCTCTCCTGTGTGTTCCTGTGCTATGACAGTGTGTTCACTGTGAGTCTCAGTGCTGCAGCTCTCCTGTGTGTTCCTGTGCTATGACAGTGTGTTCACTGTGAGTCTCAATGCTGCAGCTCTCCTGTGTGTTCCTGTGCTATGACAGTGTGTTCACTGTGAGTCTCAGTGCTGCAGCTCTCTTGTGTGTTCCTGTGCTATGACAGTGTGTTCACTGTGAGTCTCAGTGCTGCAGCTCTCCTGTGTGTTCCTGTGCTATGACAGTGTGTTCACTGTGAGTCTCAGTGCTGCAGCTCTCCTGTGTGTTCCTGTGCTATGACAGTGTGTTCACTGTGAGTCTCAGTGCTGCAGCTCTCCTGTGTGTTCCTGTGCTATGACAGTGTGTTCACTGTGAGTCTCCTCTGGCTGTATCCGGCCCCTGATTAATCTTCAGCCAGGGAGAGAGCACTGTGGAGAGGAGCCGCCTGTCAGTTTGTGTTTAAACGCCCCCCCCCCCCCCCCCCCCCCTTGGGATCCACACGGCCCCATTAATCTCCTGACCAGACTGAGCCTGTTCTGCTGGCTGGCAGAGGCTCTCCATCACACAGGGGACTGCTGAGGAGCAGGAGAGGAGGGGAGAGAGAGAGGAGAGGGGGTATGCACTGGTGTTATTAAGGTGCAGGGTAATGAGGCGTGTGTTAGTGCGAGAGTTAGTGTGTGTTTGTGTAGCTGGTGTGGATGTGGGAGTGTGTGTGTGTGTGTGTGTGTGTGTGACTCATCCCATGCAGTCACCACTCTGAATGTCACAGAGACTGTGGAGCAGCGAGGCGAGCAAAACACGTCATCATCCCTGCAGCCTCCCCTCCATCCCTGTGCATTACAAGACATGACCAAGATCCACGTGCGGTACCCTGCTCCCCTGCGCTGCACCCTGCTCCCCTGTGCTGTACCCTGCTCCCCTGCGCTGCACCCTGCTCCCCTGCGCTGCACCCTGCTCCCCTGTGCTGTACCCTGCTCCCCTGCGCTGCACCCTGCTCCCCTGCGCTGCACCCTGCTCCCCTGCGCTGTACCCTGCTCCCCTGTGCTGCACTCTGCTCCCCTGTGCTGTACGCTCCTCCCCTGTGCTCTACCCTGCTCCCCTGCGCTGCACCCTGCTCCCCTGCGCTGTACCCTGCTCCCCTGTGCTGCACTCTGCTCCCCTGCGCTGTACCCTGCTCTCCTGTGCTGCACCCTGCTCCCCTGTGCTGTACCCTGCTCCCCTGTGCGGTACCCTGCTCCCCTGTGCTGCACTCTGCTCCCCTGCGCTGTACCCTGCTCCCCTGTGCTGTACCCTGCCCCCTGTGCTGTACCCTGCCCCCCTGTGCTGTACGCTCCTCCCCTGTGCTCTACCCTGCTCCCCTGTGCTCTACCCTGCTCCCCTGTGCTCTATCCCTGAAATCAAATGTATTTTAAAATGGGTACCACAAAGTCAAGAGTCACGTCAATAGAGAAGAGCATGAGAGGGGAGAGGGAGGGGAGAGAGGGATTGAGAGAGGGGAGAGGGAGAGAGGGATTGAGAGAGGGAGAGGGATTGAGAGTGGAAAGGGAGAGAGAGAGCACTTGAAGGGAATGAAGTGTATATAATGTTGCTGCTGTTGATTCCAGACTTCCTATTCATGTCAAAAGAAAAGCAACTGGAAACATTAATGAGATATTTGATGCAGCAGCAATAAATAAATAAATAAATAAATAAATAAATAAATCTTTTGATAAATGTACCCAGTTCTCCCGAGCCTGAAACAATGGTCTAGGGATAGCAGATACTTTCCAACAGCGTTTATTCAAAAAGAAAGAACGAAAGAAGAGAAAGAAGCGTGTGGGAGTTTGCAACGCTGCTAACCCGCAGTGGAGCTGAAGGAATCTCAGCGTGACGCTCCAGACTTTCACCCCGGAGCGCGTCTGCTGTATTCGGTTTGGCTTTCGCTGCAGTGCGCTGGTTCCCATGGAGACGCGCTCGAAACAAAGGTCCCGCGCTGGTCCGTGACACACGTACTCATCTCCGGGAAGCGCACCGGTGACTCAAGGACACGGCGTCAGAGACCCGGCAGCCCGCTCAGCTCCCACAGGCACTGCAGCTCCGCTCCGACCCTCACTAACACTGTGATCTTGTAACCCCGCCCCGGGGACAAAATACTGCTGCGGTTCAACTGCGTCAGCACGGAGTTCAAGGGCTGGGAATATTGCACAGCAGCGTCATGCATCCCAGGTGTTACTACGAGCTTGATTAGCCCCGGTGTGCGCAGGTAACAAGCTCGGGCGACTGTGCAGGGATGGAAGTCAGATCAATGATGCCACTGCAGAATTACAATTACAAACACGCAGCTTCAGTGACACTGTGATTCAATACAACCCCAGGGGTGTCTGACTGCAGGTCTGGCGCACGCTGCCGTGCGTGTGCGCGCCTCCTCGATTGAATTGAATTGAATTGAATTGCTGTTCTAATCTCATCTGCATTTTACTGCAGCGCAGAAAAGGGCTGAGGAGCCACAGCGACAACGGCGAGAGAGCGGGACCAGCAGCGAGCGCGGATATATCTGCTAACCGGGTTGCGGGTGGCGAATGCAAACAGAACCGTGCAGAGGAGGCTCGGAGTGTGTGACAATAGTAGCGTCCCTCTCTCGTGTGTGCGTGTGTGCATGCGTGTCATTGTGTGTGTGTGTGCGTGCGTGCGTGGTGCAGTCGGGAGATTACTGCCAGCTGCGACATTAGGAAGATATTTCCGTCATTGTATCTAGTATAGTATTTTTTTCCCCAGCCGTTGTCGTATATTATATTAGACAGTCAAAGGGCACCGTGAACACCCTGAAGGGGTGTGTTTGGCGTGGCTGGTTTGATTGACGGCTGTCTCTGCCTGGTGTCTCATCTCATCTCGCAGGGTTTGTTTAGAGGCTGTTTCAGTGTTGAAGGCACGGAGCTGCACACATGGGATGCTGACTCTGCAGTCACTGCCAGTGGAGGGGATTTCAGATGGCAAATTCCAGTTTTCAAAAACGTCCAATTCTGTTGTTTTTTTTATCAACTTATTAATAATTAAAGATGGCATCTGAACACACACATAATGTTAAAATAAGTAAATGAATCAATGCTACCTCAATTTGATTTATTGTGTATTAAAGATGCTCTATGCCTGACTGGTGTTGCTGTAATAGTAAGTAAAGCAACGGAAGACTCTCCAGACCTGTCATCATGTTTATAAACATCACTTGGCTCATCGCTGGCATTAAAATACGCAGGGAAACTTGATTATATTACAGCAGTTCAGAAAACAAATCTCCAGCACTGTGGTGTGAATCATGTTCACAGTCTTCCACTGACACTGTGGTTCAGGCTACAAATAAAGGGGTTTTGAAAAGACCTGTTTATCTTATTGCTGGGATGGGGGGATGAGGGATGAGGGATGGAGGGATGGGGGGATGAGGGGATGAGGGATGGAGGGATGGGGGGATGAGGGATGAGGGATGGAGGGATGGGGGGATGGGGGTGCTTTTGTGGCACGGTTTTAACTTTCCGTCTGTTTTTGGTGTTCCGAGCAAAAATCAAACACTCACAAAACCGCAATTCCGACAGCATGAGGAATGTTATGCAAATGAAGCAAATATTTAATTAACATACCCCCCCCCCTTGCAAAAATCACAAGGTTTGATGGGGGAGGATTGAGTATTTCCTGTCTGTGGTTCTGCCAGTTTCAAAGTCCTAATGGAGATGAGATCCTAATTCAGACAGTCTGGAATAGAAAGGCTCTGATGTGACTCTCAAGACTTTACTGATGGAGCCCAGCCTGCTGCTAGAGACTGCTGCGATTTTACAGGACGAAAGGGGTCATGGAGCTGCTGCTGCCAAAATGAAGAATCAATAAACAAACCAATACAGAAATGAATAAATAAACACATACAGAAGAAATAAAAGTCTACCGGAAACCATCATAGCTGTACAGTAGTCTTTCACATTTATACAGTGAAATATCTGGAAAACTACCAAGCGTTGTGTGTGATTCAATATGTGAAGGTGACATTATTCAGCAGCTTTCACTCGACCTCGTGAAGCGCACTGAGTTCACTCTATAGAGGACACAATGCTTTTGAACACAGCCTCAGACCTGGGCTGGGGAAGGTGCTATAACCCAGATCTGAAGCCATGATAACAACACATCCCTCTCTGTCTACACACTACCTGGGGCTCACTGAAAGCATTCATATTTCATCTTCTCTGCGAAAACAGGAGAGAGACGAATAAAACACCTCAAGAAACTCTTGAATGATTGAGGCCAGACCACTGCCCTGCCACTGGCCATTAATAACAATAATAATAATAATAATAACATTAATAATAATAATAATAATAATAATAATAATAATAACATTAATAATGAGACCATCCCAGCACGCCACGCTCAGACAGGCAGACCTGCAGGCAAGGAGATATTGAAAATGATCATTATTATTATTATTATGATTATTATTATTATTATTATTATTATTAACATGAATCGTGTCGTTTCTGTGCAGCTGTCTCTGTCCAGGACACTGGCTTCCCAGTCACAAGCTGTGGACTCGGGTTCAAACACGGTCACCGGCTATACTGTAGTTACACAAGAGAGTTCAGGGCAGTACGTTTGCGCAGTAATGCTTTCCCCATGGTTATACTCTGCATTTATCATAGCTTACCATGGTTTACTTTCATATACACTTTACCAGACCTCTCTGTGCTTTACAATGCTTCCCTATGCTTTACCATACCTCTCTGTGCTTTACAATGCTTCCCTATGCTTCACCAGACCTCTCTGTGCTTTACAATGCTTCCCTATGCTTTACCATACCTCTCTGTGCTTTACAATGCTTCCCTATGCTTCACCAGACCTCTCTGTGCTTTACAATGCTTCCCTATGCTTCACCAGACCTCTCTGTGCTTTACAATGCTTCCCTATGCTTTGCCAGACCTCTCTGTGCTTTACAATGCTTCCCTGTGCTTTACCACACCTCTCTGTGCTTTACAATGCTTCCCTATGCTT